>NW_013666319.1:371081-380055 GCF_000517525.1 Limulus polyphemus | reverse complement strand
ACTTAAAATAAATTAAAAAATTAAAGTTAGTAGTAGTATACGTAGTACTATACTATACATACATATATATATATATATATATATATATATATATACACACACACACACACACACACACACACATCAAAAAGTGCAGATACAAAACAATAAGCTCTCTCATTATTGCAAGTACAAAAACCTGAAATATCTTATTCTATATGATGTTTACTCAAAAAGTAAATATAACAAATATGATGTGTACATAGCTAGCTTCTCATTCTTGTATTGCTCATTGCCACTCACCACAAACTAAATAACAAACCTACATCAAAGATTTTTGATAATTAAAATTCTGGAGTTAGCAACAGAAGAGAGTCATTAGGATACAATCTATAGAAATGTATGCTTCACTAAATTCCCCACAAAACTGATAAGTTAAGAAGCTTACAGTTATTCTCAGGCTATAGCAATTTTTGTTCAAAACTATTTAGCAGCATACAAAGATTTACAATTACAGTCTGAGTTTTTAAATCTGAAATTAATGTATGAACATGAAGCCATAATAAAGCAAGAAAGAACTGAGAAGGAATAATAACTTTCTCACAAGTGTACAATTACTTCCATGAAAAGTGTTGGTACATTCACTACATAGAAAAATTATGATAAAAAGGATGAACCTCACCTGTAGTCTTTTTATTGCAACTTTACCATTGACAATATCTTTGATACACATAGGTAGTGTTTTTATTCCATGACTGGCAATATAATTTGCCATGACAATGGTGAAAGCCTGAAAAATATTAAGAGTTTTTATCCTTAAATAACTGTAAAAATACAGAAAATTTTTTCATTAAAATTTTAAAAAATTACCTCAAAATTTGATTAAACCAATGACAACTTGTACAACAGCATTTCTACAAGCCAATTTTCACTAAAAACAGAATAATGCTTAAAATACAGCTTTTTTCTGTTTAATAGACTGGGACACTGACTGAAAAACAAACTGTTTCAATTTCATAATTTTTTGATTTTGTAATCAATAGAATTTTTCTTCCCTAAACCAAGTCACTTAAAATAAATATCTATATATTCCAAATTCTGAAGAATCTTGTGAAACTACAGAAATTAGGCCTTCTTACTTTTTAATCACGACTGAAATGTACAAAATCAAGCCTTTTTTCTGTGCTGATTTATGATTTGTTTTTGCACTAGATAAATGATAATTTTTAATCATAAACAAAAATATGATTGAAATAAACATTATGTAATAACCAGGAAGCTTATTACTAATGGAGTAATGTCATCTAAGTGCACCATTATGAATAAAATATAGTAATTTTTCTGTAAAAAATTGTTTATACTTAATGCAAACATCTGCCAAACAATAAGCTCTTATTCAAACAATGTTTCAACTAAAATAGTTAGCTTTAATTATTTATTAAGACAGAAAAAAACTAAAACCAATTACAATATTCAGATAAGTGTAAAACAAAATTCTATCTATTATACTATAAACTGCCTGTCACAATTTCACAAAATTGATTAAAATTCAAGAAATTTCCAAGTATTTTTGACAAAGATCTGACAACTTTAGTTATTAATTTTCTTGATGAAAATTGCAAAAAATGAATTCTTTAAAGAATTAGAAAAACTGGAAATACTTGTTAAATTAATGAAAACCAATAGAAATAGAATTAAACAATAAAATGAAAATAACAAGATTATATAATCAACTTAACAGAAGCTGTAATCCAACTAATATGATACAAACTACCCACCTCAGCTGCAGAAAGACTATGTGCTGTCATAGTGTATGCTAATATTGTAAATATATTTGCTAAAACTGGTGTTAAAACAGATACTGATGTGCTGAAGACTTGTAAATAATGGCCTTTTTCCAACAAATTTCGCTCTTGATCTCGCAAATCTGAATGTAAAAAAATTCCACTTAGAGTTCTCAACAAAAATCTAAAAGAAAATCATTAAAATATGTACAGTGAAAAGTAACTTTCTTTTTGCAATAAAATTCTTTAACTTAGTAATCATTAAACATAAACAGACAAATCACTCATCGGCAACATTTATCAAATAATTTAAACTTGCCTGAAACAGACTCTGAAAATGGGTGCTCCCAAGCATACAGTTTTATAAGTTTCACGTATGTCAAAAGATCAGCAACCAAAGATACCTATATATGCAGAATCACTGTCTAAATATTACATGAAAATATTTCAAAGCATTCAAATCATTCATAAAAAAAACTTATGCCACGATCAGAAAATATTTCGTAAGGTACGAGAACTTTCATAAAATTGTTAGTACTTCTTTTCTAAAAAAAATTCACAAAAGATAAAAAAACAAATGCAAAGAATTAATCTTGGAAAAAATTTTTAAATCAGTTTGCCTAGTGTAATTTTCCTTGAAAATCTTGTAAATTACCTTTAAAGTAAAATAATATTTAAACACTGTATGTGTATTTTATATAAAGTTTATTAAAAAAGAAAAACTGATTCCATAACCAGTAAATACATGTATGGAGATTTTCATTTTTATTATACTTCAGAAATAAGTTGAACCTACTCTTTCATCAGTGGCTTTAATGGCTTTTTTTCTGAAAGCCAATGACAAGCGTGAAACTCCAACCTAAATCAGAAAAACAATGCACTTTCATAAATATGCTTACCAAAACAACATTAAAACTATTCAATTTGGAAAAAAAGGATCCTATCATACACAAATATCATGGTGTATTATTAATAATTCACAATAAAAACAAATACTAACAAGTACAATATTAAATATAAAGTAAAATAAAAAAAAAGTTGAGAATATATTAACAAAAAACTGTCTGACAATAAAATTTTGTTGATCTACAAGATTAAGTTTCTGTTACAGGTCTGAATATAACTTTAAGTATTTTCAGTAACAAAAATATTTATCATAAACATTAATTATTGTACAAGCTCTTTATCATTCATGGTAAAACCTTCAAAAAGATTTCCCAGGGCTCTTAAATTGGAAGTTTTTTATTGCATTGTCTTAAACTACACAAATAACAGTTAATTTTTTCTACAGTTTAAATGTCTAATGATGCTGCAACTTCTTTTTAATAGTTTGCAGTTTCATCTGCCAATAAAGAAAATGAGAAATAAAGATGTTTCAATAACATTAACCCTTAAATTTCATTCAATGTATGAATTACTCTCTCGGTTAGCTTTAATGTGACAGCAATATTTATGCTATTTTCAATAAAAATAAGCATCTATACATATAATAGCCAGATCTCGCTCTGGATCTCCTGAGTGGTTAATTATAGAAAAAAAAAACATTTACATATGAAAGTGCAGGAAAATTATTCATGTTTTACAATTCCTAAAATTTCCTATTGATATTAACATCAAACTGTCAGTCTTTGTATGTGTTAAACAGTCAATCTGAGAAAAAAACTTGTTAACAGCAAAAAGATTTCCTTTTGTGAGAATTTCAGAAAAAATTGAAGGTAATAGCAAGAACAGAAAAAATGCACAAAGAGAGGAATGTGTTTGAGTATACTTTTTGTTGTGTTTTTATTTATATATATACATTTATACACACACACATACAATAGATATACTTGGTTGTTTCATGGTAGTATTATATATATACACATCCACGATTTTATTGTACCATGTGAAATAAATTAATTTGAAATGAATATCTTGCTTTTAACACTTCTTATAGAAATGATAACTGTCAAAAAAGCACTCACGTCAGTAGCAGTCTTTTCTTGTGCTCAGTAAAATGACAAGGTACGGTGTCATCCAGCAGAAAATATCCCCATAGCTACATAGTGAGCTTGAGTGCTCTTTTGTGGTAGATGCACACATTGCATAAACCCAAACAATTTTGCCAACAATACCTTGCAATCAGACTTCTTTGCTTAAAAACAAATGCAATGCAATTTTCCTTATTGAAATAACACATGGAATGACAAAAGACAGTTGTAAATGGCCCACTAGACAATCATATTGTGTATACACTATAACCCAAAGCATTGAGTTGACTGCACATTTTTATTTATTTATCACTACTGTTAGGAAACTAACCATTGAATGTTTCAATAGTCATCTGTTAGTATTTGTATAAAAAAAAATCATGGAAGTGCCATGAAATTCTGTTAGTACATCACAATCATGATAGTGATTAGGCATAGCAGATCAGTTAGATGGGTGCAAAACAGCAAAATATGTTAAGCTTGTAACTAATATACTATTATTATGAATGCATACAATATGTCTTCTTTTTGGCAAAATATGTTAAGCTTGTAACTAATATACTATTATTATGAATGCATACAATATGTCTTCTTTTTGGCATAGTATTATTACACTATTAACAAATTTATAAAGCAAGATTAGTGACATTTTATTTGTTGAGGCAATACTATAGCCACCTGAAGAGATGCAAGTCCACATTTGTAACAGGCACTACATAAGTACCAAAAGGGCTGTGCTGCTTGTTGAAAAGTGTATAGAAAACAAAATGGAAGCCAAAATTTAAATAATACATAGCTAAATAAGAGCAATGGAAAATACAGGAAAGGCATATAAAGACTTTATTATATTTATTATATAAAAACTTGCCAGCAAAAAAAGATGATTGCTTAAAGACTCTTTAAATAATATTCAGTCATAAAAAAGAAAGATTAACAAGTACCTATAATTGTTAATTAAAATTGTATCAACATTTTCATACTGTACTTGTTAATGTTAAGAAATCAATTTGAAAAGAATTGTTTCATACATGTAAGAACAAAATTATTTCAGTACATTAGCTATTCCTTAAACGTTTACTGCAGCACTGTTATACAACAGAGGTAATGTAAACGTTTGTTTATATGTGCTCCTGAAGAATAAAAAATTAATTTAGTCAATGCTTACACCTCACACTGATCCAGTTCGAAGCTCTATATAGACATCTGTGTATAAATATGAACACAGCACTTCACAAAATGTGGCCTTGATCCACACGTTTAAGCATACAAGATAAAAAAATACGATACACGGACAGATGTACTTGGTAACAAGTATTACTCATACTTGGTGACAAATATGGTATTAATCCATTCACTGTGGCTGGTACATATATGGCATCCAAATTTTTTTCTGTTCATTGCAGCTGGTACACATATGGATTTTTGCTTTTAAAATTCTACATGATGTGTTGCATCCATCAACATTCTGCTATATGCTGCTATATAGTAAGTTAATTATTTCCACCTTCTGTGCATCAGTTCCCTCAAGATGTCAGAGAGGCCTGTACAACATCTCACTGTCACGGCAGCAAGTACTGTCGAAGTTGGGGAAAATCCAGATTATTTTATGGATTTACTAGGTAGTATTGATTCTGATGAGTTGATGCTGTGAACACAATAAATATTTAGAGGCCATATACGTACCAGACATAGTGAATGGGTTAATCATAAAGAGGTATCTGACAGCAAATACAATTAGAAAAAACTACAGGAGAACAAATATTACTTAGACAGGAATTAATGATAACGAACAATATTCATACTTAAGTACTTACCAAATATAACAGTGTTACTCACACTTAAGATCATGTCAATCTCTAGAATATTATCCTTTCAGAAGTTAAGTAAGTATTACACCAACTATAATAAGGAAGTCAATATGCAGTAGTGATATCTCCTACAAATCATAGTTAAAAATATCCTCCTAACAACATTAAATGTTATGAAGCTTACCTGAAGACTATACGTAAATATAAAGACTGCCACACTAATAAGAGCATATGGTCCTATCAGACACCATATGTAGATAACAGATCCTATAACTACAAGAGGGCCTCCAATGACTAGTGGAACTTGGTTGACCATTGAAAAGACTTTCTGGGTGTCATTTGCAAAGTAGTTTATTAACTGCAAGAAATGGATGGTGCACAATTACAAAATTAGCAAATATGAGTATAAACTTCAAATTCAATTGAAGTACATCATTAAACAGCTTGGCCAAGATAAAAATTCACTGATATGAGATGAAGCATGAAACTACTTCTACTTTACTAATTTACAACAGTACTTTAGAAGTGGTAGAATGTAGAAAACTGAAGATTAGATTATTATAAAAACAATTCTTCACCCTTAATGCCCTCCGCTGTCTTTATTTAGACAGCCTTAATTGTTACCTATTCATAAAGTTTGAATCTTAATGTTGGGAAATTTCAATAAAAAATACAAGAAAATTACTAAAATCAACATTATAATAAGAGCTTCTGTAAAATAAGAGGCAGAAGAAGAGATATTATAGGGTGAAGAATGTTGAATCTCAGCTATTATTCTGAATAGTCAGTTGTCAGTAAATATATATATAGGAAAAAAATATATATCAAAATCTGAGAGACAATGGATATCACAGTATCTGATTTATCCTTTCTGCTTCAGCATGGCTACGGCTAATCATTTCAGAAAGTGATTCCCAATTCTCATAGACGTGGCCAATAGCAAGCAGAACAAATTTAAACAAAATACAGGATGCTGGAATGGGTACAAAGACTGTGCTGACACCCAAATCCAATAGGAGATGTAATGATATTCAACATATAACCACATATGTACTAAAACAGTAAGGAATAATTACTTCATAAAATAATCATTTATCCTGTGGGAACAAAAGTCAGTGCTCAAAGAGAAAATATTCACAACATTCAGGCAGGCCTAGCATTTTTATGTGAATCCTCTTGCCATGTAACAGCACCATACCTACTAACCTTCCAAATTTGAATGGTGTTTCATTGAGTGGCAAAGTCATAAGCTCTGAATTTTTATTTTTTTAATTTAATATAGTGCAGTCAGTACATTCTGGTGCATTTCAGTTAGCAAACAATAGATATTACCAAATCATGCTTTTCCATAATCAATAGTGTCAAATCTTCAGAACATCTCCTCATATAACAGAGGTTTATGTTTAATTATAGATCTGTGATAACTAAGGAAATGCCTGAACCCTTTGTTAACCTTAACTTGTTGCATTTTGTAGTTCCAGTTTACAACTTAAACAGAAACACAGAGCTTTTGGTTTTTGCAAACATAATAACTCTTTTAAAAAATAATGTTGGAAAAAAATATGGAAATTGAATAATCAAATTTTAAACTTCATTTAATAATTAGGATTCAGAAAGAAAGGAGAAAAGTCAAAGTGTTTCCATCAAAACCCCAAATAGTTTACAAGTGGGCAATACAGGCCTTTAAATATAATTTTCAGAAGTTTCAGTACATTCTCAAAAGATCTTGAAATTGTGGTAAGTAGGTACAGCATGCTGAAATCAAATCTTGAAATAATGGCTAAGTTCAGACAATCTTTCCCTTACATAAATTCTATATCACACTTATTTCATGGAAACTTGATAACCGTAAATGCTTTTAAGAAATAGAACTTAAAATAAAAACTTGATCTTGAACACAATCTAAAAAATTATTTAATTCTAGAAACTAGTGAGTGTATTTTGATACTCATAAGCCAATCTTTCAGAACAAATGATTATTGTTTTAACAAATGAACAAGTCACTCAACATTTTTTAATTACAATTACCTCAATTTCATACATTTTTTTTATGAAATAAAATCTCTATGCACAGAAGATATGTGATACTCACCAATTCTTAACTTCAATCTAGTATTAAGCATGAAATAAATAAAAATATCAAAAGTGGTTTGTTGTTTACAACCTTCACCTAAATCTTAACATTTTGATATTAATGGAAAAATAGATATATTCATCTGAAAAAAAGTACATTCTAGATGCTTCAAGTAATACATATTAAAAATAGTTCTTTTAAAACTAACAAACTATTTTAGACAAGAAATGGTTGCATAATGCATTAGACAACCTTCTTTCCCATATATATACATATATATGTACATTTATGTACACTATGTATATTACAGACTCCAAAAACTGTAAATATATTCTTTGTTCTGTGTGTATGAACAGCTCACACTCAAAATATACAGGAATGAATTTTTAAAAAAATCTTTATGTTAAAGTTATTTACCTTAGAGTAAGATCATTATAAATTTTACACCTAGATCACTCAAGCTTTATTAAAAAAAATCCCAGAATGATTTTTCTGTATGCAAAGTATTAACTTTAAACATTACAAATCATGATTTCAAATTGTGCTACATATTTAATGTATTTTGAAAAATCATGGTCATATGTTTCTGAACTATTGTCACATTATACTTATAAAGCTGGAATATCAAATTTTTGTGTGCACTTTAAAAAAACTTATTTAGACCTTAAAATCAAGTGAATAATTGGAGAGTTTTGAAACAAACAAAATAATGAGTACACATTTTTTACAAACATGTTTTTATGTATCAATTTCTGTCTTTAGAAAAACAAACCTTAATTTTCCAATTAACTTTTACACCAAAAAGATTAAATATATAAATATTTTATTTTCTCTTTTAAAATAGTGTGACATCAATGTCTAGTTTTTGCACATCTTTCACAACCTTGCTAACTACCAATCTCAAGTTGATGAATAAGCAAAGCTTGCTAACAATAAACTTTTAAGTTTGTGATAGGAATGTCACTGTTTAAAAATTCCTTACCTCTCCAGCTGACTTGCATGCTACAACTCTTAATCTCATTACTTTACGATACAGCAGAGTCATGACTCCAGCAGAGGCACGAAGTGCAGTCCGAGTATTGATAGCCCACAACAATGTTAGAAAATAGATTCTGAAGAACTCTGTTAGGAACAGCCCGACCACCCATTTAATCTTTTCTTCATAGAAATGTGACCCAATACTCTCCAAAAGATTCCGTAGAAATATTGTCTAAAGAATGAATCAAAATTAAAGCTTTCAGCACATGATCTGAGATTGAGAATATCATTTCAAAAATTTCTTAACTTCAATATAAACTTTTTCTATAAATTTTTTAAACAATTACTTTATAGTGTGTGTGTGTGTGTGTGTGTGTGTGT
>NW_013666319.1:364099-370081 GCF_000517525.1 Limulus polyphemus | reverse complement strand
GTGTGTGTGTGTGTGTGTGTGTGTGTGTGTGTGTGTGTGTGTGTGTGTGTGTGTATATATATATATATATATATATATATATGCTTGATCTTTAATTGTTTATACATCTAATAAAGTTAAATGACAAATCTATTTTTTAAATTCATCTACAACAATATATTTAATTAATGACACACAAAAATAACATCTAAAACTGAAAAAATCTTTTTTGTAAGTAGTGACTGTAATAAGATCTGATAGTTACAAAAACGTGATTAAACTTTTGAATGTAAATATGCATTTCTCACATAAAAACAACAAAATATATTGTGCTACTTACTGGCCCAAGGAAACCAAAACCTAGACAGCAAACATAAGCAAGACAGGCAAAGATAATTCGAGTTTTGATAAACTTCCAAATAACACTCGAGAGTGAAGCTGCATGGAGTCCTTTAATCTTAACTTCTTCATCCCAATGAGAGGAAAATCTAAGGAAGTAAATAAAATAATAAATAAAACATATATTTATTATGTCAATAAAAAACTTGAAGGTTTAGGTTAAGACAATTACTGAAATCTAGTGTAATATCTTAAAATTATATTTGACAAAAGCCAAAATACAATATTTCATTCATTGCATTGCTCATTATATTATCATACCTTATTATTCAATTTTCCTGAATAGTTATCTTTTTAATTGTTTCTTGTTAAGCACAAAGCTGCACAATTGGCTATCTGTGCTGTGCCCACAAAATGTGTCAAAACCTGATTTTAAGTGTTATAAATCTACAGACTGACCACTGAGAGGCTAGTCATACATTTGTAAGTCTTGAACCTTGATAGACAAATATATGCACATCTATTATTGCTGTCCTTATGACACTATTTTAATGCTTTGTATGTTCTGTAACTGTTATTATGATGTTACATATTTGCAGATTTTTAATGCTTCATTACATCTGTTACTGTTCTTAATATTATATATATTTTCTGTTACTTTTTTATTTTGTATATACATCCTCTGTTATTTTACATAAAATGACATACAAGTCTTCTCTGAATTTTAATTTCAATTTATGACAAAAGCAATCTGAAGTTCATTAACCTTGCCCCATTAGCTCGAGAGCCATCAATTGGAGAACACTGGTACATGTCTGAAGAAGTGAGACCCCTACGAAAAGCTCTCCACATAAGAGGAGTAATCCAAGAGAACAATGAGAAAGCAATGCATCCTGTCTGGTCCACAGGCATCATAGTTCCAGGTCTTGAGAAATTGTAAACAAAATATGTTAAGCCAAAATAACTTTGCAAAGTAGGGAATATTTTGTGTTGTACATTATCTATGAGAAAACTTTATCACAGAAGTAGCATATAACCTTTAAGAAATAACTATTAAAAAAAACAGATTATTTAAAGTTACAGACATTTAAAAGTATAATCATACACACACACACGAACTTAATGATATAACCTCAATCCTAATGCATTATGTAAACCCATGTTATATATTTTCCATAAATTCTTGCTCACTAGTTATAATTAATAAGAAAGTAGACCCTATTCACTCATATAAAGTATCTTTATACATTTTATATATTCAATCCTTATGTGAGGTGACAGATGGTAATACCAATGTAAAGTTTTAATATCCTGTAGTATAAAGTTAGTCTTAGTATTTAGCCAGAAATAGATATACACTGTTTTGATATCAATTAAAAGATACAATCTTGATGTCCAGTTTGATGTAACAGTGCAGATGAACAATAACATTAATTCATATACTTGATCTTTAACTGTTTATATATATATATATATATAATAGTGAAATGACATTTACTTCTTAAAGCTCATCTACAACCATTTATTTAATCAATGACACAAAATAACACCTAAAACAGAATAAATATCTTTATAAACGAAATGTAATAAGATCTATAACAGTTCATAGTTGTAACATTCAGTTACAAATTCCAGTATCCCCATTTAGCATGGTGAAAGCATTCCTGAAAAAATGCTGTGCAAATCAAAAATGCACCAAATGAAAATAAGTTTCCCATAGGAATACATGTAATAAGGTAGAGTATACATTCCTGACCAAATATTTTCTGGACACTGAAACTTTTAAACCTCTTTTACAGTATTAATTAAATACTCAAATGATAAAGAAGTAAATAAAACATTAAACAAACCTGAAAATAAGAGCCATACTACTGCATAAAATGATACTACCATGAGATAAACTGAGCATATTGTTTATCTCACATATAAGCAACTGTGTTGGAGAGTCCCATTTTCTATTTCAAAACTGCATTAAAGCGAAAATTAACACGACTGGCCCCCCTAATCAGAAAAGTTCACTAATATGAAAATCACTTTAAAACATGCTAGTAGAAAGCGAGACAAATAAGAGGTGTCAGTAGTTATTTCTGAGGAATTGCTATAAAAATCCAGACATGGCATATGGTTACATGTCCATAGTATCAATATTGTAAAAACCAAATTCACGATATACACTTACTTTACAATTTCACTTACCCTGTTCTAATTCGTACTGGTAGAAGATGTTTTAAAGATTCTTTGTATTTGCTAAATCCTTTCTTTCGTTCATATTTTATTGTTACAGTTGTTGGCCTATACACACCCTGCCATCCTGCTGAGCTGTCTCCTATGGATCTTTATTTTAAAACACACAGAATCACTCAAATATGTCAAAACAGTGAAGAAAAAATACATATATTAAATCTACAAAATTTTATATTTGGTAAAATGGAACATATTGGTAGATTTGAGCAAAGTAAGTAATATGAATGGCTTCTTTAAAAACTAGTATATATTAGATAAATTACAAACAATGCAAATATTGTTTATTCACAACATAGTTTTCAAACCTTATCTCTACTTTAACTTCATACAGAAGTTGCTTATGTGGTTTGAAACCTATACAGCAAAACTGAAACATTATAACAAATTCCCCCCCTCTCCAAAAAAGGAGGTTAAAACTTCATTTTAATCTAACAATTATTTTATATACACACAAGTCCAACATTAAAACATGACCTACACTAATATTTTTAATTTTTGACTCAAACTAACCATATGTATCACATACACTGGACGCAAAGTAATCAAAATATTTTCAGTTTAATGCATTTTCTTCTGTCCAAATTTGTAAATTTTTTTAACTAAGCATATAAAAATACATTAAAGCATTCTAAAATGTATACAGCAAAACCTTGTTAGAACAAATTTATAAAGTTCAGAGTAACTCACCAAAGTATATGTAATAGAAATAGAGCTGATGAAAGAAGAAATTTGAGTTTGTACTAGTAAAAAATACATCCTTTATTTAATTTCAAGTACAAAAAAGAATCTTCATAACAATATAACTAAGCTTTATGAACAAATAATGACAAACAAAATAAAAAAAATATAAAGAAACTCACATTTCTTCAGCTGTTTTACTCATTTCACTTTGACTATCTGTTAAATTATCAATGAAGCTATGTCTTTCATCTGAATGGTTTTTCCCTTTTTCTGTGCTACTTAACCCTGTCGGCATGGTTTCTATTTTCTGTTCAACTACGTACACCTATGATTATTACCTACAAAAGTTATTAAATAATAAAAGTAATTTTTTTAACTAAAAACTATAACAAATATAGGAATGATTAAATTTTAATTACATTTAAATGAGCAAAACAAAGTACATTTAGTTTTTAAGTAGACTTGAATTTAACAACAGATATGCAAGAACCTTCGCAGATCCTTAAAATCTGCTGAAGCTATTATAACTCAATTTCCAGTATCATTACAAAACTATTTAGTTACTGTACTCTGAAAATTATGAAACTGCTTATTTGTGAATTAGCACAAAGAAATTTTTATAAATGTAATAACTGAAGTTTTCAACAATGAAATTGTTATGGGATTTAATAAATACAAAAATTAAACAAGTGACAGTTAAATTTTACTTTCATTACATATTAAGTTATATAAAAAAGCACTGCTTCTAACATTAGTTGCTCTTACAAAGTTTAATTTCTACCAAGTGCAGTAAATGACAATTTTTAACATAAGAATACTAATCTTCAAGCAAACTCGTAAAACCAACTATTAAGTTTATTTTAAAGCCTAACTTCACATACTGAAACTTTGACAAAAAAAATGGAAACTGCTTTTAAATGTTTGAGAGGTATATATAAAATGGAAAGGTTTGTTAAAGGAATTGTTACTTTAATTATTAACCAGCTATTTCATTTACGTGTATAAGAGCAGTTACCTATCTCATACAGAAAGTGTTTTTAGAATTTTTTGATATACAAACCCTGTATTTACAAAGTCATTCAATGATTGGCAGCTTTCTTAAATATTTTCAATGTCTATCTTTTCCTGTATCTTCTTGTGTTATATGTTTTACAAAGAGTATTTATTACTTGACAAAACAGTAGCTTAAATTAATTGGTTGAAAATAATTATTTACTTTTAACTAAATTCATATAACAACCCTCTCTTTGCTAACAACTTAAATATGAAATCTCAGTTGTTGTTTTTTTACTTTTTGACCTGTGATAATACCTCTTACTCATAGTTTTATAACTTTCATGAATTCAATGATTAACAATTTTAATCATTCTTTGCATGTTGCATGCTTTCTCAATATTCATAAATTAAATTCATAAAAATATTAAATTTACTACATGCAAGATAACTAGATGAAATGCAGTCAAAATATGCTAGAACTGTAATAGAAGAAATAGTATTACATTATAGTAAGAAATATGAAATAAAAATTCTCTAATTAAAGGTGCAGTAAATAATTACAAAATGGCAATCACTATTAAATAACAATTCAATGACACTATGCGAAAACATGCCATAATTTTTTTATGTATACAATATGTCAAAGAAACTGTCAAATGATGAATTTCAAATTACAAAAGCTTCATTGCAAGATTTAGTTGCATGACCAAATGTTAAACTTTAAAGTAAGGCCTTGCTGTCCTTTCAACTATTTTCTTTGCAAAATCAAACAATAATGCTTCAGAACAAATATGATTAATTTTTTTTGGTTGAAAATGAAACAGAAAAAACTTTCTAGTGGTTGTTTGCAACCTCATTAGTATTACTATTAGTGTCATTAAGCAAATCATCAAAATTAAGTAAGACACATGATATCTATATTTATTTGTGAAGATTTAAACACCTCAACATTGTGACTTAAGTAGGTTAACTGTGTCACCGATGGGTCTCCATCCACACTAGTACGTATTTATCAAATGTTAGTACAACTTCCATTGCAAGCCTAATGAACAGATAAATATTAAATGAGACTATCAATATCAGTTAACTTATCCTAACAGTAACATTCAGTTACTGAAAGTGAAATTGTGTGACAGTAGGTTAAACATAATAATATTTAATACTATAGACTAGTTAACTCTTACAAGTCTTAGTCTTAGTAGTAGTACTACTACTAGTAGTAGTAATACGCATTAGAATTGAATTGAATTAGAATTTTAAATGTTACTCTTACAGTTAAAACGTCTTATTTAATTATATAATAAGGTGAGTCGTCATAAATTCACTTCCAAATAATGAATAAAATACCCGCCTACCTATGAAGTTACGAACTATTCTTCAAATACAACCTACTATCATTCATCTTATCACCTGTTTGCTGTACTAACCGTCTCAAAGGTCAGGTGGGATTAGACGCCACCTAGCTGAATTAATATATATGTGTGTGAGTGTAATTTCTTTGACATTTTATGTAATTATATTTATAAAAGATGTTAATAACGTGGAAACTAAACAGTACATGGTCAGTAATTGCTACTTTCATAAAAGAAATAATCCATTTGAAATCGAAGTTGATGAAGTTGTTCGCATTCTAATTCAGTACAACATTTGCCAGGTGCAATTTAAGTAAAACTACAATAATATGTAGATACTGTGGATGTAAGTAATCCTTTACGTAACAAAAAACGAATACAGTTTATTTTG
>NW_013666319.1:361895-363099 GCF_000517525.1 Limulus polyphemus | reverse complement strand
GGCAGTGGGTATGAGGTATTTTCGGTTATACTGTTAAGAGCCCTGAAGTCCACACAGCAACTTTGGGTCACATCCTTCTTCTGGACAAATATGACTGGAACTGACCAGGGACTATCTGATTTCTCGACTATCCCTTCCTTAATTAGACCATTCATGACCTTCTCTATCTCTTGTCGCTTTGCTGGAGTTATTCTCCTCGGAGGGATCTTTATTGGACGGTGATTGCCCGTGTTTATTCTGTGCACTACAAGGTTTGTGCAGCCGAGGTCATGATCTCCATTCGAAAAGACGTCTGCATAATTTGCCAAAAGTTCTTTTACCTGAAGAGCCTGTGATGATGCCAAATGGGCTATCATTTTCTTATAGAGGTCAGTCAAATGTTCTGGAAGTGTATGTCCTTTCTTTACAGTTGTATTTCTTGCTTTAACATTGACTGGCTCTACCTACTGGCACACACCAAACAATGCCCCTTCCTTAAGTGTCTGTTCACATTTAGAGAAATTGGCCACTGTTATAGGTACTACTTGATGACCTGCAACAAGCGACCTTCCAAGCTTCAAATTCGCTGGCCTGGATGGGTCTTTCACTGCTTCCACAAGCATTGGGCTTCCATGGGGATGTTCTTTTATCCTACCCAAAATTATCTTCTCTGAAAAAAGGGCTATTAGTTGATTTAAGTGCTGTGACATGCAGATCAATGGATGTAGCAACACTTACTGGAATCTGGCCTTTGTTGTTTCCTATCGTGATTTTATCGAAGTTAACTACACACTTCCTCGGTAGTAGATAGTCCAATCCTAATATGCATTGGTCTTCAATGTCAGCCAAGTATACTTTCTGTCTGTTCTTCATGCCCATGAGCTCAATAGTTACCCACACTGGTCCCCACAACCTTGCATAATGTCCTGTCACACCACAGAGCTTCTGTACAGCTTCTGGTACTCCTTTGTGATTCAACACCTTGATGCTCACAAGGGTTTGCTGAGACGCAGAATCTATGACAAAGTTGCACCTTCCCTGTCACGTAAACACTATGTGTGCTTGCCATTTTACACTTAGCTGTTGGGACTTTGATGATGGGGGTTGGTGGGCGTCCCTCAGCACCAACCACTACTGGTTTCCCGAAGCTGGCTTATTGGTGGTTTCTTCTTGCACTGACTCCTCATATGTCCTTGCTCTCCACAGTTCCAACAACCTTTCTGGG
>NW_013666319.1:357842-360895 GCF_000517525.1 Limulus polyphemus | reverse complement strand
CTCAATTTTCGAACAGTGGAAGGATATGGGTCTGGAGAATGCCTCACCAAGAGTTTTGGCTCAACTGATTACAGTCAACTGTGAAGCATGGTGGTTTCAGCGTGATGGTCTGGGGAGCTGTTTAGGTTGGTGGGAGATCGAGCTTAGTGGAGTGCGTTGGCAACATAAATTTTGCGAAATACGTAGAAATATTGCTAGAAACACCCAAAAGGAAGAAAATGGTATCCAGAAGTTGCCCTGGATACTTGTGACCACGCTGTGTATATATACGTTTGTTTTGCTATATTATTTTAGAACAAGTGGACTGTGTTGCAGTTTGTTTATTGTTGAAATTTATCACTAACAAGTCACAGACACCGACTGTAAAGAATCCGGTCTACAAAACTTGACAGTAGCAATACAGAAGCCATTGCATGCGCCTATTTCAAGCCAAATTGAGCGAATCCTCAATCGCTGCGGCACTTGCAATTACTTTAGGCAGGATTAGAGTAAATTAATCTATGAGACTTTTTTTCCCCCTTTTTATTAGCTATATTTTTGTGCGCCAGCAATACCAAGCGTGGGTCGCGCGTATACCCAATTCGATTTTATTATTCATCACAATCTCTACCAGCCTACCTTCAAATTAAAACTAGAATTAAATTAAGTTAATCTATAAGACCTCGGGCGTGATCAAATATATCAATCAAAAGGGTTTGACCTCTTGAGTCCAAAACTGTAATTAGATCTGAAACCGGGCAAGAGATGATGGAGCTATGAGCTAAAAGTTTGCACGTGAAAAAAACAAAAAACTCAGAGCCGTCTATGAGCCGCTATGCCACGACTACAAATGCTAATGCTTCACCAGAAGAATATAGGCTATGTAGAAAACGTTAAATATCATAAGCAGCTGCGCAATAACTATATAAGTATAATTTTTTTACATAACAAAAATAGTCGAACCCCCTTGGTCTATTTTTCGATCAAATGAGTCAACTTATTTCCCAAAACAATAGACATAATTTTTTAACAAGCCTTTAATGTGACACTTTTTCAAATGCTTTCTGGAAACTAGTACACCAAATTCACACGCTTATCCTCATCTAATTAAAAAATAACTTATTCAAGGAAAGTCGAAATATTAACTCGTCAGTATTTTCCCCTATTGAAACCATGTTAACAATAAAAATAAAAAAATGTCCTTATATTAAGATCTGACGTTATCAGGCAGGCGGTAGTATTTCCTATGTAGGGATGGCTCTGATTATTCGTCGAAATGGTATTTTAAATATCTTCTCAGTAGGTCATCAGAGCTTTACAATATATATTGATGTACTGTCAGCGTGATATCTACAAAAGTACTGTCAGCCTAGTAACTACTAATGTATTACCAACCTTGTACAGTGCCTTGCAAAAGTATTCACCCTTACCAATAATGTCACATTTTGATGAAATACAAATAATGTAAATTTTTTTAATCAATTTGTTTTGATCCAAAACCCTAATAACCCAACTTAACACTGTTATGTGTGAAGGAGGTTGAATGTTAACAAAACCTGTAAATAAAATATATGAATTGAAATTTGCTGATTGCATAAGTATTCAGCCCCCTAAGTCAGTATTTGGTGAAAGCATCTTTGGCAGTAATTACTGCTGTGAGTCTTTTTGGATAGGTCTTTACCAGCTTTGCCCAATGGGATGGTGTTATTTTTGCCCATTCTTCCTGGTAAAATTGCTCCAATTCTGACAAGTTGGTTGGAGATCGTTGATGGACTGCAATCTTCAGTTGTCACTATAAATTTTCTATTAGATTCATATCAGGACTTTAACTTTCCGGAACATTCACTTTCTTCTTTTGAAACACTCCAGTGTGGCACTGGCTTTGTGCTTTGGGTCATTGTCATACTGAAATGGGAATTTTCGACCCAGTTTTATATTCTTGGTTGACTCAAGCATGTTTTCATCTAGGATTCGCCCGTACTTTACACCATCCATCTTCTCCTCAATCCTGACAAGCTTCCCAGTCCCTGCTGATGAGAAGCACCGAATAACATGATGCTGCCACCACCATGCTTGACAGTTGGGATGGTGTTGACTGGGTGATGTGCTGTGTTGGATTTGCGCCAGACATGACACCTTGAATATACACCAAAAATCTCGATTTTTGTCTCATCTGATCATAAAACCTTCTGCCACATGTCTGAAGTATCATTTACATGCTTTGTCGCAAACTCCATGTGAGATTTAATATGATTCTTTTTCAGTAATGGCTTCTTTCTTGCCACTCGCCTATACAGGCCAGCTTTGTGTAGGGACCGGGATATTGTCGATGAACACTCCCATCTCAGAGATGGAACTTTGAAAATCTTTCAAAGTCACTGTTAGCTTCACAGTGGCATCCATAACCAGTTTCCTGCTTGCCCGGCTGCTTAGTTTGGAAGAGCGGCCTAATTTGAGTAGTGACTGGATGGTATGAAGCACATTCCACTTCGTAATGATGGACTTCACCGTACTGAAAGGGATAATCAGCGACTTTGACATTTTCTTGTAACCTTCTCCTGATCTGTGTTTCTCTACCACTTTATCCCTAACTTGTTTGGAAAGCTCCATGGTCTTCATAGTTGGTTTGTCGTATCACTATGTGGGTTGTGGTTTGAACAGATGCTCTTACTCTGAAGTCAAGTTAAACCACTGTGATTATACACACACAGAGACCATTACATTTGTTTTTTGACCTTTCAAACTAATATTTTGCACTTGAACTGATTTAGGGTTGCCTTATCAAAGGGATTGAATACTTATGCAATTGAGAATATTCCAATTTTCTTTGGAAATCTAGCTTACTTACATAATATCAGCGTTTTTTTAGCTTTCTCAGTTTGGAGTATATTGTGTAGATTCTAAATATAACGTCCCATATGAAAGTTTAATGATTGCAAGCTCAGATGGCAACAACATGTGGAACTTTGCAGGGGGTGAATACTTTAGCAAGGAACTGTATCTACTAATGTACTACCACCCTGGTATCACTAATGTATTATCAGCCTTGTATCTACTAATGTATTATCAGCCTG
>NW_013666319.1:346593-356842 GCF_000517525.1 Limulus polyphemus | reverse complement strand
TTTCGTGACAAGTTTCTATAACCAATCTTCCATTTCTTTACAAGTTTCTATAACCAATCTTCCGTTTCATGACACGTTTCTACTATCCATCTTCCCAAACGTTTCAAAGTTTCCATTTTTTGTCCATCTCAGATACTTGTAAGTTGATCATACTTTGATATGCAGTGTTGTTGTTTAACATTCTGTAGACTATAATCCAAAAACAAACATTTTCACTGAAAGGCTAGTGATCGTATCTACTTACCTTCTCATATTTAAGATAAATAAGTTCGAGATAACCTTATCTATAATAATAACCTTCGTTTTCAACGCCAAAAGATGGGGAAGAATTAGAAACGAACACTCTTAACATTTGTGGTAAAAATCATATAAACTGCAGATGTTTTTTTCCATGTTCTTTTTAATTTTTCCATTTCGGATTATAAATTAAAGGTGTGTAGAACAGCATTTCAGATGTAACTGTTTCTCCCACAAGCAACTACCCAAAATGTCTTTCGCACAATACCAAAACTCGCCACTTAGGCTGGAAAATAAGAAACAGACGTTTTTCTGAAACCTTATTTATAGATATGGTATCAGATTTTAAACGTTTGAAGTTTTATGTGATTTTTATCACAAGTGTTAGCCGCGTTGTCAGAGTCGTAAACGGGGTGGGGGGTGAGGGATATTCTCCTAAGTTCTTTCTTTCCAACAAAAACAAAGGCGAAAGGGAGAGAAAAAGATCAAACACAAAATTATCTGAAGCTTGTCGTATGTATGTTTGAGCAGTTTGTATGTTCATAAACTCTTTACTTTGAAAAAGATATTGTATTTTTGTAATTGGCTTCTGCATCGAAATTGTTAAAAACATTCAGAATTCATTTTTCCAGAAAGGGAAAACACTCAAAATGTTAAGTATAAACTAAATGGTGTGCTGGGAATGACAACGTTTTTTATTTATTTGTTTGTTGTTGTTTTTTTGGGGGGGGGGTTCTTCTGAACATATTCCCTCCGAACTGAAATTCTAGCTATAACATTTAAACCAAAACGTTTAAAATATTATAATGCATCCATGAATAACGTTTCAGAGTGTCTTTTGGTCCTACATCGTCCAGCCCAAGTGAAAAGTTCTAATAATGAACGAAATACCTCTTAGTTATTGAGTTGTGGGAGGCAACAGATAGATCTGAAATTATTTTCACCAACCTCTTATCTAGAATCTGAAATGGACAAATTAAGAGAAACTGGCATAAACTACCCACGTTCCTAGTTGCGGGGTTCAAGGGCAGCTTAATAATTCACAGAGGTCCTAATGTACTGATCAAATTCCTCTGTTTTCAAGGGTTGGGGATCTTTACGCGAAAAAAAAACTCGTTAGGACACCCTTCCCTTGTATCTATTCCCAGGTTATGAACACAGTTTCAAAAATAGCGCTCCCATGATCTATAGAGAGACCAAGAACACAAAATCCGATGGCTGATTCGACCTCAGCGACCCTGCAAACCTATTCCTAGACCCTTGTCATGTCTGGGAGATCTTCCGGGCGCATTGTATATCCCCATATAAATACGAGTAATAAATACGTCATATAGTTAGGTACTCCCCAGGCCACCCCGAGTCCACCTGCCAAGTTTGGTCCTGCTAACTCAAAAATTGAGAGGTGTTTTTTGCGTACAAATAAATTCCCTTATTTATTTATTTTTTAGGGGGGCGGGGGTCCGAGGTCGCTTACGGCCATTGGAGCATCTTAGATGCTGATACACCATCGGTGATTCTCGGGCAGCTTTTACCTGGTGGCGCCCATCTCCTCTCCAGGTGGCTGTCCCTAATTTAATGAAAGACTAGAGAGTCAACCCCATCCACCGCCAACTTTGGGGCTACTCTTTTATTAACGAATAGTGGGACTGAACGTCACATTATAAAGCCCCTACGGCTGAAAGACGAACATGTTCGAAGAGGGGATTCGAAATCGCGACCTACAAATTGTGAGTCGAGCGTCTTAACCACCAGGCCAAAAATTCACAATTACACAGCATGCATTAATATAAGATGTGAAGTGTGGGGGAGGGGGAGGGAATCTACAGTTTACGTAATGTTTATAAGGATAATAAACTCTCTATTAGACATAAGCCACGTGATATAACCAAATATAATCCACTTGCACACCAGATATGTTATAAAAAGATTTTTAATTCTCATCTTTAATACGTTTTTGGGATGGTTTTCTTACCTTTATATGTATGCTTAAAATCTGCTTTTATCTCTAGTCACGTTTACTTCCATTTGATCATCATCTTTTTTTTCTTCTTCTCCGTAACGATCTTAATCCCAACTAATTTGGGGTTGGTCGGTATTTTCGTAAGCCACGGTTTTTTTATTTATTTTTACACCCAAGTGGCTAGCCCAGTCATCAAACATATAGGACAATTGTTTGTTTTGAATTTCGCGCAAAGCTACACGAGGGCTATCTGCGCTAGCCGTCCCTAATTTAGCAGTGTAAGACTAGAGGGAAGGCAGCTAGTCATTTTACAGATTTTGATGTCTGCAATTAGAATTATTTTGTATTATTCTAAAAATTCTGTATTGAAAGAAATAATAATGTTGCAATAAAAAATACTAATTTGACAGCAAATGTTTTGCTTGTCTATTAATATTTTACGTTGTCGGTATTGTATTTAGTATTTCACCGATACTTTCTGTCATCTAATAGTAACGTACATTGGCAACGTGGTACTTAGTAATATAATAATACTTTGTTAATATACTGTTACCTGTGGTATCTACGAATGAACTTTCTAAGACTGATATCTGTAACGTAAGTTACTAGTATGTTGTTTTTTAATGCTGTACTTTATCACCTGGTATCCCCTAACATTAAGTTATCTGTTTAGTTATGCAGTGCAACATCAGCCAGATTTCTTTTAACTATACATTTTCTCAGCCTAATGTTTGTAAATATGCATTAGTTGTTTTATCATCAGGAAGAAAAGTTCTCTCAAAACTGTCAACATTTTACACGTAAGTGTACACCATGCATTTGCTTTACTGACAGGAAGTAAAGTACTGTTACGTATCTGGTCGTTTGTTAATTTCCGGTATATATTATTTCCGAGGAACTTCAGCGATACAAGTCCTTTCTTAATTAAAACTAGTTTATTCTTTCTCGATACAAATTTTAGTAATACACAGAATTTCCCCAATCAATTTAACTTAACTACTTTTATAAACATACGCTATAAATCACAGCGATTCACACACTTTACTTACGGTGCCTACTGCTCACTTGACTCAATTATCTCTATCTTCAATCTATCTGCATATGCCTTTATATACTAAAAAAGAGGGCGTCTAGCAAATACTTGGATATTCGTGAGATTCCCCGATAAGTCATGATCCTTCTAGAAACTCCAGCGCGCATGCTCCCAGCGTCGCGTGACTTCCACTGTCGTAGCAGTACTAATAAAACTGTAAGTAGTTTAGACATACTTTAATATCAGCATATTTGAAAGAACTAAAGCAATAAAACTGTAAACATTTCACCAATAAATATGCATTATTTATTTTAATTACAGAAATTAAAATACCAATGGCTTGTATCAATAAACTGAAACAGATATCAGTATATGATTAGTCAGTACTATAGAGGCTGAGTATGTTATATTAAAACGATTTTAAAGCATCATCACTTCGTTACAGCCCATGTTAACACATCTGGTCGTACTCTATCTGACGATAGTGCATCTTGACAATAGTCCTGCTATTTAGCATTGCAAAAGGCTCCATCGTAAGGTACTCATTTCCAAAGCAAACCACTTCTCCCTGCAGACTTTCCATAAGCCAACCAGTTACGAGGATATCAGCTTTCCAGCGCCCCCTTCAACATTCTCATCACATAAAGATACATAGGCGCTGCATCCGGCGACTTGACCAGTATGCGTTGGCATGAAATAGCGTGAATACTTATTCCATTCCTCTAGCTGCTTGTGACATGCGATGGTTAAACGGATATTCCCAGAGACAACTTGTGTACATGTGAAAGTTTTGGCATTTCCACATGGAGAGCCTTCATTATTTTGCCATGTGCTGTTGTCTGGAGCACTTGGACGCTTTTGTCACTGACCTTTGTGTTCGTGGATTACAAACTACTACAAGACGCCGAACTTAGATTGCAATGGTTACGACTATGATTTCCTGAATAAATCTTTATGATCTGAGTGTATGAATAGTTTGCGTTGGAAAGAAATGTTACATACCCTTCGCAAAAGCGTTCAGTTTTAGTTAACACCAAACAATTTCAAAATGTAGTTTTGATACATTCCATTCTTTAAATCGGCTAAGGTTGTCACCTGACTTGATAGCTTTTATCACAAAATGCTGATCACAGTATTATAAAGCCTTAGGAACTGTATACTCAAAGTGTACTATAGTTACTGCATGACGACATTTATTAAAAAGACGTCCAAAGTGACGAAACTTAAAAATGTCTGTGAAACATCCTTCAAAGTATAATAAGATTAAAACGTAACACTGAGCATATGCTAATGAAGTAATGTCGCGGAAACAATTTAAATGTCATTATCGGTCTTTGTTTTATCGCCAATACAACTTCAAATTAAAACCTGAAAAAGGCCCGAAAACGAGGAAATTGATTTTAACAAACAACAAGAAGTGAAGATTGTGACAACGGTTCCTAACCCTTATATTGAAGTGATTTATATAGTCTTTGTAACTTTTTGTTCGAGAAAATGTACGGATAATCCTTTCCAGACTTAATCCGAAAACCATTAAAACCAAAATAAAGTCTTTGCGGCTGAAACTTCGATCGAAAGCAACTGATCAGCCACTCGAGAAGAGCGTCATTACGATACCTACGCGAGGAGAGCACGCCAAAGGAAACGAGTTTACAACGAGCAGTGATTCACGTTCATAACAAACAGTGCTAAGCCGCTGATGACGCAAGTTCTCGGGGGAGTTCACGTGCTCTAAACCCGAAAAGCTCAAATTAGTTCGCCGGGTCTTCAAGCGAAAAATTAGAATACTGATATTTGAAAATAATAAATTCTTTTCATATTCATTGCTCGAGTTAAGATTGTAGTAAGGCAATTTAGTTTAATAATTTTGTATGTTCAGTTTAAGATAAAAATGTACAGGTAAGCTCATATGTGTCAGACCGTTATCACATATGTATACAAAACTTCTCAACTTTCAAGTTAATTCGGGTTCAAAGTATTATCATAAACAGGTACGTACGTTCGTCGTACCAGTATCATTTATTTGCTTTTAACAACTAGATTTAAGTAGGCAACAACTTACTGTTAATAAAAGCTACACCAGACTGTTATAAACATCAGATTACAAATCTACTGTTATGAAAGAAAGTGTTATTGGATAACTATTGTTACCGAAACCTTGTGAGGTTTGTGACACTTTTCAACTGGTCAGCACATAGATATTGTTAAATGCGTATTTCAAGCAAATGTGTGTATAGAAGGAGTGAAGAACCAGCAGAAGCAAAAACTGATAAAAATTAGGGAAAAAACACAAGCAAAAGTAATGTGATAACAGACAGTTTAATAATCAACTTAAATTATTTTCTATTTTTATTTCAGTCTCTTTATCTTATCTGTTCGAACCTTTAGTTACCAAATTTGTTTTAAAATATTCATCCGTTTAAAGCGAGTCATTACTTTGAGCCAAAAATCCAATTCAAGTAGGAAAAATTGTTTTCTTTGGGGGGAGGGCAAATTAAGTGTTCTGCACCCGTATATTGGAAAAAAAAAAAGGTTCTCTCTTTTCACGAATATATATAATTTTTGTTTAACAGTGTAACTTAATGTGTAGTTAATTATGTTGTACTGAAAAATTGTGTTATAATATTGTTTTTTAGAATGGTAATCTTAAGCTCCCCAGTGGCACAGCGGTATGTCTGCGGATTTATACTGCTAGAAACCGGGTTTCGATACTCTTGGTGGGCAGAGCACAGATAGCTCTTTGTGTAGCTTTGCGCTTAAAAATAGCAACTTAAAGTTGTGTTATACGATTGTTTTGTAGGATATTAATCTTTGGTACGCTACCTTAATCAGTATACTTACAATTTTATTGGGTTATGATACTCTTTGAAACAAGAGGGAATCCTCAATAGCCGCGGCACTTGAAATTCTTTTAGGCAGGATTAGAGTATATTAATCTATGAGACCTTGGGCGGGGTCAAATAAATCAATCGAAAGGGTTTGACCTCCTGAGTCCAAAACTGTAATTAGATCTCAAATCGGCCAAGAGATGAAGTAGCTATGAGCTAAAAGTTTGTACTTGAAAACAAAAACCTTGGAGCCGTTCTATGAGCCGCTATGACGCAATGTTTTGTTTTATAGTAAACGTTATAAAATTATTGTATAATAAGTTAAAATATCGGTTTTGTGCTGTTTTTAAACCCAGCAGATTGAATAAATAAAGAAAGTTGCATCCTGTAACCTAGTTCTTCATAAGGTGGTATTATTTATTATATATTGTTTCACAAAGTTAATATTTAAGCGTTTCAAGTGTTTTTTGTTGATGTGGTCTCGTTTACCGCTGTTTTTCACAAATTATAGTTTCAGAGCCTAGGATGATATAACCACTATAACTAGAAAGTTTTTTGTTTAGAACGTGTATACTATATAAACTTGATAATATAAACACTTTAACTAGAAAGTTGTTGTTTAGAACGTGTATACAATATAAACTTGATAATGTAAATACTTTAGTTAGAAAGTTGTTGTTTATAAAGTGTAAACAATATAAAATTGATAATGTAAACACTTTAGATAGAAAGTTGTTGTTTAGAACGTGTATACAATATAAACTTGATAATGTAAATACTTTAGTTAGAAAGTTGTTGTTTATAAAGTGTAAACAATGTAAAATTGATAATGTAAACACTTTAGATAGAAAGTTGTTGTTTAGAACGTGTATACTATATAAACTTGATAATGTAAATACTTTAGTAAAAAATTTCACAAGCACAAAATTTGTAGAAAAACATTCTTTCCAGTTGCATCAATTCGATACTAGCTACAGGTAGACGACTGTTCTGTTTGCTCATGTAAATATGAATAATGTTGAGCCAACAACAAAAAGACCATCTTTCTGGTCACATGCCCCTCATCATCACCCCACCAATCCCCCAATGACTCAGCAACAATTTTGAAGGCTTATAACACTAAAATTAGGGATTCAATCCCTGAAGTGAACACAATGCAGATGGCTGATCGAGCAGCTTTGCGCTTAAAATAAAAGAAACATACTTTCTGTTTATAAAAACACAAGAAATTAATGAGAACACAGAAACACACTAAACAAGGGCAAGAAATTATTGAGAACACAGAAGAACAGGGGGCAAGAATTAACGAGAACACAGAAACACACTAAACAAGGGACTAAGGAAAGGTGTGGTTCAAAACGTTTAATATAGACACCCATGAAGCCTAGAAATACAAGATTTTTGACAATTTAGAATTAATGTTTTAGAACGGTCGGTTTGACATAAAAAATATCACACTGAAAAGGGTTGTAAGAACTTGATAAAGTGAACATTTAACTAGAATTTTGCTGCACGAAGATGTATAATGGAGACACTTTAAAACATTTTAACAAGTGTATTGTGTACAATCGTATCTGCCATAAAAACTTGTCAAAAGAAAGTTGTTTATTCGGAAACTTGAACAAAGTTTTCTCTAGAAGATCGTTTATAGGGATTATTGAGCAACGTCTTCTCTAGAAGGTTGTTCAAACGAATACTTGAGCAAAGTTTTATATAGACATTGTTTATACGAATACTTGAACAGTTTTCTATAGGAGATTGTTGAAACGAATATTTAGCAAAGTTTTCTGTAGACATTGTTTATACGAATACTTGAACAAAGTTTTATACAGATATTGTTTATACGAATACATGAGCAAAGTTTTATACAGATATTGTTTATACGAATACTTGAGCAAAGTTTATATAGACATTGTTGTCCACTTGTTTTACTCTTAGGCCTAACATTTGTCAAGTACGACCTATGTTCGATAAAGGAATAAATTAACACTAACTTGTGTAAATGTTTTTAGCTTCAGTTTAGTTAGGGCTAAAATATACCGTACTAAATACTATTAATTAGTAAACATATAATGTTATTCTACAACCTAACGTATGTTAGACCTTTTTAAAATCGCTGATGAACTTTTAATATATTGTACAAAATGTTTACTAAAATATACATGTTTCGCTCTGTTTGTTTAGATCCATTCAAATAAAGTGGGGTGTGCATGCGCATTTAGATAGTAGGGTGCGCGCACAATTTCAGGACAGGCAAAATCTGAGTATTATTATAATAGACAACAGAGTAATAACAAAGTATACTGCCACACAGTACTGGTAATGTATTTATCTACTAATACTGTACGTTATCAGCATGGTGACTATGACTAAACTTTGTCATCGTGGTATATAGTAATGTAATTATACGTTGTATTTAGTTTGTTGTTTAATAATACTGTATGTTGTAAGTGTATATCTAGAAATGTACCAATACTTTTTTAGTCTGTTATCTAATAATATTGTACGTTGTCAGTGTGGTATTTAGTAATATACGGACATTTTGTTTTTATTAGTCTGGTACCTACTAGAACAGTGGTTGTCAACTTTTTCGTCCGTAGAAAATAAACTTGAAAAACCAGCTGCAGTGTTTCTATTATCTTAAAACAAATTATTATATCGTTAAGCACAATTAAATTACATTTACAGCGAAGGATCTCAGAATCGAGGATGACGTTTTCATCTTGACGAAATTAAATGTAGTAGCAGAAACGCCGCCCTATGGGCGGCTGTTTTGCTACTAATTATTAATCGTAGTATTCATATCTCATTGAAAAAAAATTTTGAAAAGTAAACATTTTCTAAAAAAAGATTATTATTTTTTTTCTGGGAAGTACCGCACGGGAAAAGTGATCTTTAGTCATATGCAACTCATTGCATAAAAATGATTCAATATATATAGTGCTCAAAATTTTAATACATTTTACTGGTATAAACTGTAATATTTTTATATATTAAAAGTGCTACCCTTTATTGAAAAAATATATTTTTAAGAACTCCATTTTCTCAGTACAACAATTAAAAATTACATCAATAAAAATACAATCAAACCCTCACGTACAGTCCTAGTGAAAGTCATGTTCTTGTTGTAAAGAGAATACTTTTATTTAAAATTGTGTTCTATTATAAAGAAATGATTGTTGCATATACTACATTTGTTTTTCTAATTATCTGAATGTTGAATACTCAAAGTGTTAATTTTTTTTATAGATCTTTGTTTGTGGTGCCATTCAATAGATGGCGCCACGTGGTATTTATTATTTCGATCACATACATAGATAGATACATACATACACGCTTCGTCCACTATAGTAAGATATAATATGTCTCATGGTGCTTCAGAAATGATAACTGTATTTTCAATTGTATCCACCTGATGGTGTTAGTAGCTTAATAATCTTTATTTGTAGAAACCCAAATCCCTCTCCCAGTGGTTCAGCGGCAATTATGAGGGCTCCCACCTCTAAAATCCGGGTTTTGATACTCGTGGTGGGCACAGTACAAATAGCCCATTTTGTAGCTTTGCGCTTAAAACAAACAAACACAAAAATAATGAAAACCAAAATATAGTCGTTATTTGATAACCAGATACGTCAGTAGTCAGACATATTATAATGTGTTACAAATGACTAGATTATAGTGTCAGAGATGTTTTTAGTCTAATAATTTGTTAACTAAAATATTGTACGTTGTCAGCATAGTGTTTAGTGATATACCAATACCTTGTAATTAATCTGTTATCTAACAGTATTTTACGGTGTCTGTGTTATATCTGGTAATGCACCAATACTGATTATTCTATTATCTAATAATATTTTACGTTGTTAGTGTTGTATTTAGTAAGGCACCGACATTACTAGATACCACTCTGACAACATCCATTCATAGATAACAAGTTGCTACCGTATAATATCAGTAGATATAAAACTAATAACAAAGTACTGGTACATTACTAGATACCACTCTGACAACATCCATTCATAGATACCACGTTGCTACCGTATAATATCAGTAGATATAAAACTAATAACAAAGTACTGGTACATTACTAGATACCACTCTGACAACATCCATTCATAGATACCACGTTGCTACCGTATAATATCAGTAGATATAAAACTAATAACAAAGTACTGGTACATTACTAGATAC
>NW_013666319.1:343987-345807 GCF_000517525.1 Limulus polyphemus | reverse complement strand
CGCAGATAGCCCTCGTGTAGCTTTGCGCGAAATTCAAAAACAAACAAACAATTATACTGATACTTATACAATAATTAGCTGTTAAAATGGATCATTTAACTAGATTGTTGTTAACGCCAAAGAAGTTTTGCTAAGTTTCGGTCTTCAGTAATAGTGTTCCGTATTTAAAAAACGTTTTGGACTCTCGCACGATTGACTTCTAAAGAATTTATAATGAAAAGTTATTGGATAATGCATAATCCGTCATGACAGGAACATGCTCTTCTAGCACGTGGTTTTTATAAGGCTTGTACTCCACTCCCCTTTCATTTTCTGGCCGCTCCCGGTGATAAGACCAGTTATACAAGCATTTATCGATCCAGATCACAGATAGGCTTAGACGGTTATTTTCACTCTCCCCTTCTTCCTCCGGTTTACATTCATGCATACTTACATAAGCTGTTTACTGCAGGAAGGCTATATGAGAGGCTCAGGGACACGGATCAGTATATATATAGATGTCTTGATGACGATTTTTATATATTTTTGAACAAAGGCCAAATACACCAGATGGAGCTTGTAATGTACGTAATAATAATAAAAAACAAACATCAAGAATACTGGAGATATTCATCTATCGACTTATCTATTTGTCTGCCAGGTTGTTTTTTTTAATGCAGTTGTTTGTATCTACAAACATACATACATATTTTATATATAACTTGTGCAAATTGTATTTCTAAAACACTCACACGCTTTTATATGTCTTATTTAGTAACAACTTATCTAAGTTAATAATTAACATGTTTAAACTTTTGTATTTTAAATGGCGCTAAACTAGAAAAAGAAGCGAAACTATAAAGGCTTTTTAAAATGCTCTTAAATGTTTATAGCCTTGTCTGAAACGGACATGTTGTAAATAGATAATCACGTGATAACAAATACGATACCTTGCAGAGGCATTAAGTCAAATATACATGTAAGGGTGCGAACGCTAGCAACCAAAGCACTGCAGGATTTAAAGTACTTTTATTCATGTAACTAGTGTAAGTGTGTGAAAAAAACAATTGTTGAGATCGAACTGGTTTTATTCCTGTAACTTGTGTAAGTGTGTGAACACTGGCAAACAAACCATTGTTGAGATCGAACTGGTTTTATTCCTATAACTTGTGTAAGTGTGTGAACACTGGCAAACAAACCACTGTTCAGATCGAACTGGTTTTATTCCTGTAACTTGTGTAAGTGTGTGAACACTGGCAAACAAACCATGTTGAGATCGAACTGGTTTTATTCCTATAACTTGTGTAAGTGTGTGAACTCTAGCAAACAAACCATTGTTGAGATCGAACTGGTTTTATTCCTGTAACTTGTGTAAGTGTGTGAACTCTAGCAAATAAACCACTGTTGAGATCGAACTGATTTTATTCCTGTAACTTGCGTAAGTTTGTGAACACTGGTAAACAAACCATTGTTGAGATCGAACTGGTTTTATTCCTGTAACTTGTGTAAGTGTGTGAACTCTAGCAAATAAACCACTGTTGAGATCGAACTGATTTTATTCCTGTAACTTGCGTAAGTGTGTGAACTCTAGCAAACAAACCACTGTTGAGATAGAACTGATTTTATTCCTGTAACTTGCGTGTGTGAATACTGGCAAACTACTGTTGAGATCGAACTGCTCTTTGTTGGTTTTTAGTTAAGCACAAAGCTACACAACGGGCTATCTGAACTCTGCCCAACACGGGTATCGAAACCCCATTTCTAGCGTTATAAGTCCGCAAATATACCGCTGTGTCACTGGGGGGCTGGCTGCTAATCACAAAGTTTCGATATAGAAATGC
>NW_013666319.1:341762-343108 GCF_000517525.1 Limulus polyphemus | reverse complement strand
TTGTGTTTAAGTTTTTTATTTTTTAAGTTTTATTGTATTTTAAGAAGATAGATGGCGCGACAATAGAGATTAGTGTAAAGTCGAGAGTATTCATCAAATGTACATATTAAAAAAAAACATTTTTTTTAAATGACTAACAGAAATTTTCGTGAACTAAAACACTTACTATTGTTTGTTTTCTATTAGCAACTAAAAGAAAAGTATGGGGAAAAATAATATTTTCTTGGAACACTTGATATTTATTTCACCAGCGATAACATCTCTTTTATAACTGGAAAGGGAAATGGTTATAACGACTAATAGATGATAGCTTTATCCGATACTAAGCTCTCACTTAGTCAACAGGGAATTTGTTTTCCAATAAGCACGTTGTATTGTGGGTAGACCATTATTTTCTTAACACAAAACAAAATATGAAACATGTTTTGATCTGACTCGTGGTTCATCAGCAGGTTTTGTGTTTGAACGTCCAATTTATAAAAACTTTCTTGTTTAAAAAATAATAGTAATGTGTTTTCATGTAAAATGTTCGTGTGTCAGCATTGGGTAATGATAATATGTTATACAGGGTACATGTAACACTAATTTATTTATTTTAGAGTTGCACGTAAAGATACACAAAGGTTATCTCCGCTGGCTGCCCCTAAATTTTGAATGGACAGAATAGAAACTACTCAACAGCACCCGCCACCTCATGGGATACTCTTGTTTGATCGAATAATGGGATTTGACCGTCACTCTTATAATGCACATAAATATATACATATCCAAAATGCGGAGTGTATTTTTATAGGTTGCGAAACATGAATCCTTCCTAACCAGTAAGCCACATCACGTTTTTAAGACGCCTATACTTGCACAGGAATAAGGATACGATTTATAAAAGAGGTTAATAAGATCAAAAATCATATATTCCTGCAGATTGACGAATGTAGAAGGATGTCTATAAAAACACGTATACCTGACATTTGATGAGTACACGATATATATCATAAAGTTTACAGAATTAAAATTACGTTTTCTGCAGTTTGAATAGTGTATGTTAAAATTAGGAGAGCGTATGTGACTAAGAATGCGTATATCAACGTGTTTAAGAGTATAGATAACACGTAGGAAAACTTATAGCAAATAACATATGTTGTTTCATCTTTGAGAAAAAGAGTAGATTGTAAAAGATGAATGAGTGCATAAATAAAAACTTATATATTTTTTTAAAGAATATACACAGTGTGGTCACAAGTAAATAGACACCACCTTTTCAGAAAAAAATGAAAATTTTCAGTCATATTTACATGAATTGATATATTTATAATTTAATTAATATCTAGTAGATCTTCCTTTCGCTT
>NW_013666319.1:339108-340861 GCF_000517525.1 Limulus polyphemus | reverse complement strand
GTCTTAAATGATCAATTATTTTTTTAGTATATCCAAACAACCTTAAAAGATCAATTATTTTTTAGTACATCCAAACAGTCTTAAATGATCAATTATTTTTTTAGTATATCCAAACAACCTTAAAAGATCAATTATTTTTTAGTACATCCAAACAGTCTTAAATGATCAATTATTTTTTTAGTATATCCAAACAGTTTTAAATAATCAATTATTTTTAGTATACCCTAAAGAGTTTTTAAATGATCAATTATTTTTTTTAGTATATCCCAAACAATCTTAAAGGGTCAATTATTTTTTAGTATACCCCAAACAGTCTTAAATGATAAATTAAATTTCTTATTACTTACTTCTTGCTTTAATAAAAAATATTCAAACCATTCTTCTTTTCTTTTCTTTTTTTCCGCATCCATCTCTTTCATCTACACAATGAGCTTACTGATCCTATAGTTCATTACACGCTTCCAGAGGATAGGCGCCAGTTATATCAAATGGTGGCGAGGTCCACGAACTCTCCTTCCTCTCCGATTAGAATATTAAGTAATTCTCCAAGGTTCTAGAATGAAGACGTTCTGTCGCAAGAAACTAGACTTTCAACCATCTATCTCATTAGATCTTACAGTGGGCCCGAAGGCCAAGCATCTTGAGCAGTTGACATATAGAGATTATAAATCATTGAAGCCCAATTAGAGGAAACGCGAGACATTTGTTCACTCAGGCTTATAGTTGTAGACTTGCTGCTCTCTAGCTATTCATCGGTAGTCTAACACACATCACTTGGTTCTCGATGTCCAATTCGTTGTGTCAAATACGGAGAACGGTGAGGATGAGCAAGTCACGTGACGTAGAGAAAACGTGAAGTACTAGGGTCACATTTGACATCAATTTATTATCTCTACATTGTTGTAGTAAACGCTAGATTTCCATCATCGACAAACGATCACGTATCCAAGCGGGTTTTGCGTGACGTAACCCGTCAAAATGTGACATCATCACAACGTTATTGATTAAAGCTGTGATTGGTTGTTCTGTGATTCAAACGATATTTGAAACATAGAGGCACTATCAAGTGGAAACATATGTTTTTATTATTACACGTATAGTATAAAACCGGTTGAATATGTAGGTCAACTTGAACGGGTCAACTTTTAGACTCACCCCCCCCCCCCTTTTTTAGGTCTTTCTTCGTAACCTGATCTTAACGTATATATAAACGAGCATAAATAAATACGAGAGTTAATGAATATTTCAAAAAAAAAACAAACAAAAACATTGCTTCTAATCGAACATAGTAACGTTTCTTTTTAAATTCGGTTTTTACCGTTGCGAATCCTTTTGAAATATTCACAATTCCATGCTCTTAAACAATTCAATATTTTGTACAAAAAATTATCTGAAAATGTAGGATAAATGTAGAGAAACGGGGATTAAGACTAATGAAACCTTTTTCTTTTTTTGTAGAAAAAATAAATAAAAGCGTTGAGGGGATTTTGCATCACATAATAAAGAGTAAATTATGATGTTTAGTTTAAATTTTGAAAGTCATCTTTATACAAAGCTTTATTTAAAAAATCATAGTTATTAAAAAAGGAAAATATTTTGTTGGACAAGAAGGAATCTGTATAAATATAATAGTACTATTTTTTGTCTGTTGTATGTCCATGTAACTACATTCTCAGAGTGTGGGTGGATCTTCACCCAAATTAGTATGGAGGTTTATTAGGTCAATGCGAGGGTACATGCAAATTTTCAGTTT
>NW_013666319.1:335056-338180 GCF_000517525.1 Limulus polyphemus | reverse complement strand
AGCATGCCCTAATTGTGGTTTCTTAATTGCTGGAACAAAACCATAAGTTCACAGTGGAAGCCCTAAATTTCTGGCCAAACACAAGAATACCATTGACAAAGCTCAAAATGGTATTTCAACTGTAAGACATGCAAGGCCAACTCATTTAGCTTTTTCAAAAGTGGCCAGTATATTACATAGGCCATCTCTAATCCTAAAGCAATTTAGTCACCTAAATTTACATGACATTAGTCTGAAACCAGGACCAAGGTGCTGAACCATTAAGAGCTCTCAAGTAGATAAAACACATTTTTTGTCTGTGGCAGCAGAAACATATTTGTATGAATTACTGTGTTTGCCCTCCAAAAGTCAACATAGAACTTTGGAATTACCTTCTTCATCAACAAGAAAAAGTTGATTCCAAAGTTCTATGTTGACTACTGGTGATAACCACACATGTTTTGATGGTTGCGTCATACGTGCTAATGTGGCCTCTTTATGCACTGGTTATGTCCATTGTTAACTATGGCAATCAACAATGGTTATTTGCTATTGAGATATGATGACAAATATTAGCCTTTGAAACACATTGGCAAACTTACTTAACAACCTACTGTATTCTTCCCATCGTTCACTATGACAATTACCATTATGATCTTTCACACACACATGCCACAGATTTGCAAATAACTGTTATTTTATTGTTTTAGGATGCGGTGTAGATGTAATAGTGGTGAGACCTGCGAATACCACTTTCTCTTCTTATACTACTCTGATCACCATCTTTTTTTTTTTGGAGGGGGGGGGGATATCCTCATAGCTACCTGTGGGATAGTTGTTCTGCTCCCAAAATTACAATTGGTAGAGACAATTCTCATCCAGTACCTGTAATGAAAAGGTCCTCCTTCATTCAATGGCTAGTATCGACCATCAAAACAATCCAGTTTAAGTGCTAGTACTAAATTGTCAGGCTGTCCCATGCCAGTAAGGCTTACTTGGCTTGTCCTATTTTAGATGGATCCGGTAGCCCTGAAATAGGTGCTGTAGCCACACTCAGGATGTCTCTGTCTCCTTTCGATGGTGCATTTTCAGTAGAATGTGCAGATGGTTGCCATTTGGCTTAAACCATTGCTGGTATCTGCTGCTCTATGATCCTTTTCAAATCTGAGCACTACATGGCTTTTGTCACAAAGCCACATTTCCTGTCTCAACATAGGATCACATTGGTTCGCTGAGCAAGTCCTCTATAAACTTATTCATAAAAATGTTCTTGCAGCTCACCACTACCATGGAAGGATAAGTCCTCTAATGCAGGTGCCTTATGTGACCACTCAAATCATGCACTGAACCACTGGGTAGCCTGGCTCTGTTTCAGTGTGTTCCATGAAACTTCCTATCAGAAATAGTTAAAGAATCAGTCCACTTTTTTCCTATGCTCGACTATTGCTATAAGCATTGTGCCATCTTGACAGTTATGTTATTGCTCAGACCTTCCTGGTCCAAGTTGGTTCACAGGTCTTTGGTCACATCTTTGGACCTTTTCTCTCTGGAGACTTTCTGCCCAGATCAACTTTGAGTACACTTCCTTAAATATATCAGACACTATATCTGTTAGCTAGCTGGGCTTGGCAATTGGTGTTCCTCAATCAGTTGCTCTTTTAGGGCGTGCTTCCTACATTTCTGTTGCTGAACCCAAATCACAAACCAATATCACCGTCAGGGGGAGACGAGAGATAGCGAGAACCACCCTAAATATTTATCTGCCTCCCTCAAAATTCCAAACACCAGACAACTGTAGACAACAAAAACCCAAGTCACCAAGTTTCGGGCTAGGTCCTTTTACCTTTGTAACTAATCAGCATAAGAACTGGGAATATTTTTAAAGCTACTTATTGTGAATTTATCTTCCATGATCTTCCCCTATCATTCTAGTTAGAATTTAAAAAATACAACTTTGTCCCTCAAATCCATCTTTCTGCCACCCATTCGCCCCACCACTTTCATAAACCCAGCCATATTTTCTACTAGTAATGAGTTGAACCAGAAAATGAAAAATATGCTTCATCTTAATATGCTCCCTACCTCAAAGGACAAATTATTCACTACCGATTCATTGAGCTTACACTTAAATTGATATTTCAGTAGTGAACCAGTTCAATGGACTGTTTCTACGCTATTAGTTTGATGCTTTGCCTCACGACCGAGTCAGTGAACTGATTTTTCACTACTAGTTTGTCGAACCTACAAATAGAAAATTAATCAACTTGAAGGATTCGTCTTCAATTACTTGTATATTGAGGCAGCTAAACATACACAATAATCAAGTTCTCTATAACAACTTATAAAAACTAACCGTTTCTTTATTCTACTAAACAAACATAATAAGCTGCTCGTGTGTTTTGGCAGCTTAGCAGCCAATTCGTGTTTAATAATAACAACGCATAACAAAACAAAAACTAAAATATTCATACATCTCACTAGGTTTTAAGAACTTGTGTAAGACACAAAGCATATACAAGAAAATCCCTACGTTTCTCGCGGTGCACAGGACTATATCAGGGTAAAACCATATATATGTTCTCTGTTGGAACAATCTTGGCAGTACGACTGTTTTATATATTTGTTTTACCTTGTTCAGGATGTTTTTTGGAACATCACGTTAAGGGCCCGGCATGGCCAGGTGGTTAGGCCCAGTCCCACCAAACATGATCGCCCTTTCAGCCGTGGGGGCGTTATAATGTGACGGTCAATCCCACTCTTCGTTGGTAAAAGAGTAGCCCAAGAGTTGGCGGTGGGTGGTGATGACTAGCTGCCTTCCCTCTAGTCTTACACTGCTAAATTAGGGACGGCTAGCGCAGATAGCCCTCGTGTAGCTTTGCGCGAAATTCAAAAACAAATTGTTGCGTCAGCGAGGTCACGTGACTAGTGTCACGCCACCTCTCGAACCTTCGGGAATAGTCGGGAGATTACTAGATATAGGGTAGGCTGGTATATATATATAAGAGGGTGACAACGTGACGATAATGTGTGTGTAGGTAGTGAGTAGTTGATCTGCAGTGAGAACGTATTGTTGAAGATAACGTTCGTTATAGCGTTTGTTTTAGCGCGAATGTTGAAATCAAGTGTATCGTGAAGTTATATTCAG
>NW_013666319.1:321026-334100 GCF_000517525.1 Limulus polyphemus | reverse complement strand
AACTATCTATGTGCTTAGCCTCGCTATTTTATATGGGAACTATCTATGTGCTTAGCATGCGCTAGTTAATAGGGGAACTATCTATGTGCTTAGAGTCGCTAGTTTACATGGAAACTATCTATGTGCTTAGCCTCGCTATTTTATATGGGAACTATCTATGTGCTTAGCGTCGCTAGTTTATATGGGAACTATGTGCTTAGCATGCGCTAGTTAATATGGGAACTACTGTATGTGCTTAGAGTCGCTAGTTTACATAGGAAACTATCTATGTCTTAGCCTCGCTATTTTATATGGGAACTATCTATGTGCTCGGCGTGGCTAGTTTGAGAAAGCGTGACGTCGAAGAAGAATATTTATAAATATATTAATCCGTCTATGTGCGTACAGTGTATACGGTGTACGTCGTCGTGATTGTGGGAAGTGGATAAGATACGTACATGTATCACGATCGCTTCAGTTGTTAAGGGCAGAGCTAGTTATGTGTATTTTAAAACTCTCAGCGTTTCTAGCTCAGATCGTTATTCCGATGAAGCGGATAACGTTCTAGTCGATTGACTACCATCATCAGATATGGTATAAACGTGATCATCGGTATATTGTCGTCAGCAGTGATAAGGTAACCATCCGCGGTATATTGTCGTCAGGTTTCGAAACTCCTCTGTCACACTGAGAGTTCTTCTGACTTTGTCCATCATCAACATCATGCGTTGCTAATGGAAAAAAAGCTTTTCCAAGCTCAAACGAATTAAAACCCGTTTAAGATCAACCGTTACACACACAGAAAAGTGCAGATTGTAGTTCCATATAATGAACTTGAGCGTAAAGTTGCAAGTAGCGAGAGTGCGACTCCTCCCCACCCCCACCCACCCAGTGAAAGCAATAAGAGTAAAATTTCCTTACTGCGGTTTTATTGTAATATTACTTCAGGTATTAGTAACTAAATGTAAATTAATAAATTTAATATGATCTTGTGGTTTTGTTGTGTGGGAAACTGAAAATTTGTCTAAGGCGGTAATATAGCTAGTGTCAGGCCTGGAATTAAAGCATACTCTGAATAGCATGATAAATAAGCTTTTAACAAATAATAAATAAAAACGCTATTATTTTGAATAATCATATGATGCGACAATATACCGCGGATGGTTACCTTATCACTAACGTTTATGTGGTTTGGTTGAGCCAGCTAATTAGCCAAATATCGACTTTAGACGTTTATGTGGTTTGGTTGAGCCAGCTAATTAGCCAAATATCGACTTTAGACGTTTATGTGGTTTGGTTGAGCCAGCTAATTAGCCAAATATCGACTTAAAGATGCGACAGCTGTTAATCGAAGTGGGTACAGTATAATCGCAGACATTTCACTTTCCCAAAGGCGACAAGGGAAGGAAATTCACAACAAATCATTACACCCAGTGACTTGTCAATGGAGCAGCAGTAATAAGACAATGGGTTCAAGCTCGGTCACACGCGATCCAGTGTAATGCGTTCGGTACAAATAACTTTAACTGTCGTGAAATGGACCAACGGAATGGAAGAATCTGTGAGAACCTTTATGTCGACATCAATGTCAGCAGATCATCTGGAGGAATTTCAACAGTGGGAAGAATTTAGAATGTCACTGAAAAAGACGTCAATAATCGTAACGGAAACCTACACCCGATTACACAATAAGCTTTTCACATCTGGAACTTTTCTAAAATTATTAATTAATTATTTGGCTTTTTCAACAACTTCTGATCAAAACTAAAAATTAACCCCGTAATGACTGTAGCTAACTTAGTATACCATTTTTATGAGGAGTATCCGCATATGTACAGTCATATAAGAAAAACTTATAATGGTTTAGAATGCATTGATATATCAGTGGGGTACCCTTATAACGACATTTCGACCGTAATCCGAATAATATCACACGAGATTTGGTCAGCTATTAGAAAATTTAAGTTTGATCTAAATCCAAATACTAAGCTAACAATACATACTAATTATAATAACATATAATAATAAAATAAACATGTTATATATAGTAAATATTTTAATAAGTACTTTTAGATAAAACTTAGATTAAAGAAAGTATAAAATAAGACTTAAAAAATACGTGAAAACATGTTGTTTGCTTCATGCACAATCACTGGTTCTCTATCCGTTGAAAAGCGTGACGTCAGAATTCTCCCTAATAACGTTTTGCAACCAGCGACAGTATGGCTTTAGAGTAGTTTAACATCTGAGAGACTTTAGTACGACACATTTTATTAGAGTTGGGTAGCACGATGGTGCAGACAGCAAAGCAAAAAGAAAGAAATTACTGTTCATGAAGATAAACAAATAATGAATTAAATGAATAACAACAACGTGCAATAAATAGTAAAAATACTCCAAATGGCATGGCCAAACTAATTTCATAAATAGAAAAATAATTTACTAGAAACTGTATCTAATACAACTAATCTGACTTTAACTATATCCCCAACACATTTCAACAATTTCATACACAGGCAGCTAGAAGTAAAAACTTTACGAACTAGTCGAAATCTATAACCAATAATAAGATATGAGAAATTCGCAGTGATAACAAGACTTAAACAAAGAAATAACAACATTGGTAAATATGACAATTACAGTAGTTAACTGAACGTAATCTAAGCAAACTAATGACGTAATGCTATTCCATATAAGGAACAGTATACAGATTGTATATTACCTATATTGAAAGGTTAAACTAGTTTGGTTTGGTTTGAATTTCACGCAAAGCTACACAAGGGCTATCTTAGCTAGCCGTTCCTAATTTAGCAGTGAAAGAATAGAGGAAAAGCAGCTAGTCATCACCACCCACTGCCAACTCTTCGGCTACTCTTTTATCAACGAACAGTATGATTGAACGTAACTTTATAACGACCCCACCGTTGAAAGAGCGATCATGTTTGATGGGGAGGTTAAACTACCTCCAGGAAGAAAATAAAGATGGTCGCCATATTAGCTTATTATTAGATAAGAAATCAAGGCGTAGACGTGGTAATTTTTTTGAAAAGGTTGAACTATTCTCTAAAATTATGAATACCACAATCGGTGATAAGAAGATTGATGAATTTACCATAAAAGATGGAAGGATAAAAAGAGAGTTTTATCAGTTCTATGCGCGAAATCTTGTAACGTAATGTAGCAATTTATTTGAAATATTTATCGAAAATAGAAAACTTTATTGAAAAATGTTGATAACTTAAATGTTTGGTTTTCAATGCTTCGATCTAAATCCATTTAATGTAAATTACTTTTTGTGGAAAAAATATTTTTCAAGAGTGAGTCATGTTTAATCCTGTCATGCAAAAACACCTTAGAAGTGCTAACACAGAAGAAATCCATAAACATTATGTGGGAAAGAAAATATATAACAAGCTAATTCAACTGCCGGCCAGTAAGCTCCATACTCTTCTGTTGACTATTGCTGTAAATCTCAAGTATTCATAAACATTATGTGGGGAAGGAAATCTAGAAGTAGCTAATTCAACTGGTATCAACAAACACCAAACTCCTGTGTTGACTGCTGCTAGAAATCCCAAGTATTCATAAATACTATGTGGGAAAGGACATCTAGACTAAGCTGATTCAACTGCTGTCCAACAAACACCAGGTTCTTGTGTTGACTGCTGCTAGAAATAAAAAAAACAAGTATTATTCGATTGTACTCAAGACATAAGTCACGGAGAATGTCACACCTACTGAGGCATCTGTGCCTGAATATTGTGAGGCCAATATCTAGAAATATTTCGTTCTTTTCTGAAAGGAACAAATTCTGCCAGTTTGACCGAAGTTGTTCTGAGCAAACTTGAACAAATGCCAATGACCCTGTAGCCTGAAAGACTTAAGAGGCCATTGATATGAAAATAGAACCAGTATATAAGCAAAGAATTGGACTTGAGAAAAAAAAAACAATAAGAGACTTAAACCCAAGATCTTATTTTGTACTACGTAAAGCATGCTCTCTGGATATCGTGTTGAATGATGCAACTAACTGTTGCACTAAGACAGTGACGTTTTCTCTTATGATTCAAAGCACTTAATTATATATTTTATTGTTGTTGTTCTTCCAATTGTTGGGAAGTATGACTATTGAGTAACACATGATGAAAGAGTAGAAATGGTAATGTGTGTACACTCCGATACTAGCTGAGAGAGGTGTACGACGTCCTGGTCCCCTGTGTAAAATACAATACTGTATAAGTAGCGAAATAAAATCGCATTCCAAAGCGAACAATCAATACCAAGATGCTAAGTTCTAAATTTGTGGTTAGTCTTGTGATAAGGCCTAACTTGTTGTGAGAGGTCAGTATGTCATGTTTCGAGTTTTCCATAAGTACAAATAACAGATTTCTTTCTTTTGTACATAACAGTGAAAACTTTGTAACGGACAATGCAAAAGAAAAGGAGATCAACATAAATAATTTTGTAATAATATTCATCTATGAAAACAGAAGGTACATTTTTCATATGAAATTTGTAACGAAGTTATTATAGATCCACAGCAATGTCTTTAACTGAGTTGTCGACAGAATTGTTATCAAATGTCTGGAAGAGACCTTTCGGCAATTTTTGAAACATAATTTGTTGTTTATATTGCCGTACTGCATTGCTGACATATTGAAAACGTGCTCAGAGGACTTTATGAAATACGACTTATCAGATTGCGAAGCGACTGGTGTCAGTGCAGAAAAATGGTGTGAGACATTATAGGTTCTTTCATGAAAAATGACTAACACAACTCCCAAAAATGAATTGAAATGTATCTTCTCTCCCTATATGATTTGTCGTGAGAAGCTGTGATTTCTTAAATTTCCGAGACAACGTAGTAATGTCTCTATGAAAAACATAAATCCTAAAACACTGTCACGAATGTACAAAATATTATGTCTCTATGAAAACATAAATCCTAAAACATTATCACGAATATATACAATATTATGTCTCTATGAAAACATAAATCCTACAACATTATCAGAAACAATGTCACGAATATTGAAAATGTGAAGTCTCCATAGTAACATAAGTACGAAATATTGGCTTGTCTGAATAACAGTCATGAAATGCAGTTTTAGGAATGTGTGATATGGCTGATAAAGCAGAAAATAATTTCAGTAAATAATAAGTGGATAGGATCACCTTTCAGTTGTAAAACAGTTAAGGGAGAGAGACACGACTTTTATTTAAATTCTGATCATATGTACAAGTAGTTGTTTTATTTAAACGTTATATCAGACTTTATCTGCTTGTTTCTTCTATAAAAATAGCTGGATATCACATGTCTAGGTATTTTAAGCGAAATTTTTCATTAGTTCTTTTTTATAATCGACTATATGTATATATGTGTGTGTGTGTATAGGATAATTATATATAAGGTTTCACAGTTCAGCGCGTCATCTTTCACAAACGATATGGCATAGGAAGGTAAAATAGCACAGGGGTGTTAAGGGTATCTTGCGAATGCAATTGCTACAGTTGTCACATGTTGCCACCAGGGACGCTGTTATTTGTTGTTGTTGGTTTTTTTTTTTTGGGGGGGGGGGGGTATTTTTTCGCATTTTTCCCATGGGTATAAATGGGCTTGTCGATCATAGAGCAGCTCATTGGATGAATATATAATTGTTTCTGAACACCCCCGATTGCTTTTGGACCAGGGTCGAAATTAATTATTTAAATCTAATTTGACTTAAGGTTAAAAGTCTTAAATCGAAATACCTGTCATGGTAAATAGAGCAGCTCATTCAACCAGCGTGAAACTGGTAGCTCTTGTGGAATACTGTAGAGTGTCCAACATCCACGGAGGTTCTTGTTCCAGTATGGCTGTGAGCAAGTTCATAAAAACATTTTATAAAACAGGTTGCACTTGTGATAAGCCAGGTACAGGCAGACCACCAAAACTTACTGAAATTATTGCTAAGGTCAGCCACGCTGTAGCAAAACAAGCCAGCATAGTGCACTTTATGTAATCTGGTGTCAATTTCAACCGCTCGTAAGGCTCTTCGGTCAACTTTGCATCGTGTTCAAGTATTGAAGGATGTATATTTAACCCGTCTAGTTGGAAACTAATTTATATGCAGTTACTGAGGTGACAGTGTGATGTGGTTTCTCAGCCTACTTTGTTACTTATTTAAAGAACTATCAGCATTTGGCCTGCAAACCTGCACATTCAGTGCTGCATGGCAACGATGCTCCCAACAAATCCGATTCCATCCCATGATGCAGTAACGAAATGTGAGAGACACTATGATTTTCATGGAGGATGCTGTCCCTCCACATATTGTAATAGCCAGATGAAACACACGTTGAGGCAACATTTTCAGGACGCAATCATTTTAATTTCCTTGTAAATGGCTATTCCGTTTACCGGACCTAACACCAGCCGTATATGCTGGGAGGGTCAATGACTTTTATCATAAAATACTACGAAGTCGTCCATATGAAATTACTTTGAATTTTTTACTTCAGAACAATTTTAATACAGTTTCAGCTTTCGTTTATTACAACAGACTTTTGGAAGCTGAAATCTTCTGGTTTTTAACATAAAACACGAAAAGGCAAAAAGATGCACCAATCACCTCCACAGATTAAGCTAACCTCCAGCATTATGCTTTGTTGGAATTTTGAAGAAAATTGTTTTATTTGATCAGCTTTCATTGAACATTGGTAAATTTGTGATTAAAAGAAGAAAAGTGAATAAGATTTTAAAGGATTTGAAACTTTTATAAACTTTAGTGAGTAATTTAAATCAAGAAAATGTGTTAAAACAGAGAATAATGTTCAATAAATCATATTATCTTCCTAACTCTGTATTATGTGTTTATTACTGCAAGCTTTCAAGCTCAGATGTGGTCTTTATTGTGATGAAGATTATTTTTCAATTATATCAAATATTACATCCCATGTCATAACAAGACTAGGTTGTGATTTCATACAACAGATGGCACTGCACGCCAACAATTCAAATTAATCACAAAACTCTGAATAACTTAACCCGAATATTACGAAAAACAGATAGATAAGGTGAATTTTGCCTGAATACTTATTATTATTTATTTCATTTAATCTCATATTCAAACATAGCTCTCGACGATAAGATTCCTACATCTCTAATAAAACGTTTGTTCAATCTGTTGAAAGAAATACAACATATTTAATCTAAGTTTTAATGGTACTTTATCCACCTTGTAAGTTTGGACAGCATGAAAATCACAACACTTCTTGCTGTTGCGGTGCTAAAGGTTTGGTGTAAAACTTTCAAATTTACCCAAACCTAGTATTCTCTAATTACCATGAAAGTTTAGCAAAATAGCAAGCAGCGTTTGACTAAAACGTAAATTGCTACCTTTCGACCGCTGCAAGGCCACGAACCGTAGATCGTCAAGCTTAGCGTGTATTAATATCCTCACCATAAACAGAATATCATCACAATTTGGCTTCACAATAAGCCATTGATAATTGGTATGCACAGCACACAACCTCAACCACTGAATGAAGGTCACTAGAAATTGAAGGTCATCATCAGGCCACGTACGGAGAGCTGTCACCACATGTGCACAACAACCCATTTCAATCTATTGTTTATATCATAAAAAATGACATCTTGTTCGTAATCATCGTATTACTATTCTGACTGGGAATCATACATCAGATGTGTTTTACTTACAGTGATATCATATGAAATATAAACTGGGGGATTCAATCTATTGTTTATATCATAAAAAATGACATCTTGTTCGTAATCATCGTATTACTATTCTGACTGGGAATCATACATCAGATGTGTTTGACTTACAGTGATATCATATGAAATATAAACTGGGGGATAACATTGTTAAAGCTGATGTCTAATATTCGTTGCTAAGTACACCAACCATATTTCAACCACAAAGAAAAACAATTATCGTTTAAGTAAGCAACTCCCCCCCCCCCCGTGGCGTTAAGATTGAAGGTTATGACGCTAAAAGTCAAGTTTCGATACCCGTGGTGGGCAGAGCACAGATAATCCACTGTGTAGCTTTGCTCTTAACAACAATCAAACTAATCCAAAGTAAGCAATACATCATTCAGGTCAAAACCTAAATTGTTTAACATGCACAGCATACTGACTATGTATAATTCATTATGACGGTAATCATACAATGGTATCGTGATTAATATAATGATTAACATTTTGGACACGAACAAGATGTAATGATACATAGTACGTTACAAAACATCGCCTCGACCATAAAGTGTTTTATAGCTAGAGCGAATTATTTCTGAAACAACATGTATAGAATCACAGTTCAAGATAAAGACAGATGAATACCGTATGGTGCATAAAATGTTTATTTGTTTGTAGTTAAACACAAAGCTACACAATGGGCTATTCGTGCTCTGCCCACCACGGGTATCGAAACCCGGTTTCTAGCGTTATAAGTCCGCAGAGATACCGCTGTGCTACAGAGTGGGCCATATAAAATTACCCATTTGTAAAGAGCAAGGCACAGTAACCCCGAGGGTCTTCCTTATTTAAAGGTAAAATACAGTGACCCAAGGACCTTCCTTTGTTAATGGTAGATCAGAGTAACCCGAGGACCTTCTCTCTTTAAAGATAAAATGAAATATTCTGGTATTAACCTAATATTCTGAAATATTAACCAAGGTATCATGGTTAAAAACTGAAAGTACTAATATATATTTTGTGTTTAAAGTATAATCTTTATTCAACAAAACCTGAAAGTAAATCACGCGACTTTTAAATTCATTGTGAACCTGATCCGTCTATAACTTGAAAACATAACATTTTAACCATAAATTGAATGAACTCACTTTTCGCCTGTTCAATATCGTATCAGTGAAATTGCATCCCAAATTTAACAAAAGTGTTTGGTCTGTTAGATCATTAGAAGGTAACTTCCACGAATTCAGGGCAGAGCCAACATTATCGCCTAGGCAAAGTAGACAAACTCCTTGGGAAGAAATATAAAAATAATTTTACCGTTGAATTAATTTGCCAAGAGTGTTTGAATGTTTATATATAACCCCTATTGTCTGCTGTGGGTAAACAATGAGGGATCTTGGGAAAGCATTCAATTTATCTCTGTGTAGAGTAGAAATTTATTTATTTTTAGACTGCACCCAGAAGAAAACAAATGTGTGTAACTACCAAAAAATAAACTCTGGAAAATAGATTGCTGTGTATGTAAGCGGGTCGTGATCTGAAAAACACGTCTTTATTAAGCGCACAGAATGAAATATTCTTATAGACTATTTTCAATTTGTACAAATTTCTAAAACATGCATAATAGCTACAATAAGTAACAGTTAAAACAGTGGGAACTCAAAGGTGAACGTAAGAATTAAAGAAAGGCACTTATAGCTAATGCTCAAATCTGGCAAAGAAAAGTAGAAAAAGAGGTAGATATGGAAAACAAAAAGAATCACTTCTCTAGTTTTGTAACGTGACACATGAAAAGAAAATGAATAGACATATCAAAGCAAATAAAAAAAACGTCAACTATATACTATAAAATAGTGAAAAACAAGTATTACAACTTCCATAACGTTCGTTATAGCGTTTGTTTTAGCGCGAATGTTGAAATCAAGTGTATCGTGAAGTTATATTCAGAAAGAATAAACCAGTTTTATTAAGTAAGGACTTGTGTCGCTAAAGTTTCGTCGGAACGAAGTTACGGAAAGTTAATTAACAAACGGAGACGTAACAAAACAAACAAACATCACGTTAAGAACTTTCTACTAAGCCACATACTGAAATCGTATTGAAATGCTATTATTAAGCTACGATTTTTCAAGACTATAATTTAGTGATTAATTTCAAGAAAAAAGTAAATAAATATTGAGCTTATATCACATACTATATTTCATCGAGTTCAGCAAAAGTGTAGAAAACAAAAACCGTACAGGGCAGATGTCAACTAAAGATTTGGTTCATTACTTTTTTATTTAAGAGCTTTGTTTAAAATTCTTCTACGACTTTAAAAAAATACTGAATTAGAATTATCTTAACTATTATTGTTTGTGAAAATTGTGTATCAAGTAATCAAAGTTTTAGTTTTAAAGAAACAAGGCCGTTTTTTTTAACTGTTTTGTGGAGATCTGATTTTGATTGGTTTACATCATATCGCACAACTAAATTTTAAAGCAAATATTCTTGGCAGTAAAAATAAAGAAATTGGCTGTTACTTGGTACAGTTTGTATTCGCGGCAACATGAATTATCCTCACACACACACACACGCACACATTACAGTTTATTACGCATGCGCACTCGTTAATCAACTTTGAGTTTGATGGCACAATCCAGGTTTAGCGTCAATAATGTATATATAGACGCAAAGCACGGAAGGCCACGGGAAAATGTGTGGAACACTAATATAGAGACTCCCGCGAGCCAAAAATCGATAGCTTGTTTAGAAAATTGTGCTGGTAGCTGAGTACATAAAAGCTCTGGAAGCCCGACGATAAACTAATTTACCAGCTCCGAACCGGCTCCTTCTAAATTTGGTGACAATGACATGGCACGAGAGTTTGAGTGAATGTTGCCTTCGTGCAGGTTTCCTAAATAAACCATTGTCATTCAAAACTTGGGGACTTGTAAGTCGAACATGTGAGAAAACTACTCGATACTACATAAGCCGGTCATCCACACACATACACACAGGAGCTATATAGACAGACAGTAGAAAAATCAAATCAAAAGCTATATGTATAAAAATTGAATTTTGGATTGTTTCATGACTCTTTGATCTATTGTCTGTCAGCTCTAACAAAAATCGTAGATAAAAATAAGGTTTAAATGATGAAAATTGCAAACAGAAAAAAAGATATAAGAATCTTGAGCCAAAAGACTGAAACACAGAATCTGGTTTTCTATTGTAAAGCGAATGAAACTTATGCAGATGGACTCGTGGAAAAGAACAGCTGGATTTAATTGTCCGAGATATCGATGTGCCAGTGCGTGTTGGTTACATCGCCAAGAGAAGCTTGATTCATTTCAGTTACATGTTCCCAAATAAATCATCAAACTCGGGTGATGGATGGTGAGAAAATAACCGCTCACACACCACTTTGCCTTGCGGCGACAAGAAAATTACGATTCTTTTATTTTCAGTCGGAGAAGCTGCACTTTCAACTAATGTAGTGAAGGATAAAAGTATTTGACGCTTCTCATTGCCGACACCGTCCAGTACTTTTAAAATGTTAAAGAACGTCAGCGGTTATCGTGCATATATTGTTAACAAGTTTATTATGAAATATTTGTCGTTAGTTTACATGAATCATTATATCATAAGTCTTAAAGTACTTGATTTTTTAGGAGTGTTTTTCTTATAATAATATAGATAAGAGATGTGTTTACTTAGATAAAACGATAATCTCTGTTTCCCATTTCAGTTATTTTTATTATTGTTTAAAACGATAGATGGTATATGTGCAATATAAATCTGTCAGGCAACATCTTACAATAATGGAAGACAACTGAAAGAGATGAAATTTCTTGGTAGCCTGCACGTGCAACCTAGAGCACGGCACCCTGCCGATTTACCTAACGGCAAGGCACGCAGCGGTTAATCTCGTCGTAAAGTGACTTGTGGCGAAGGTCAAGCAACAAGGCACGCTCTTCCCAAACAAGTCGTATCGGGAACAGAATACCGATTTTATCACATCAAGACGCTTTAGCGGAAAAGCCAAAATACATCACTAGGATTTCTTTACCTGATCCGCAGATCCAAATTACGTTGTTTAATCTTGTCGAATCATTCTTGCATTCTAATGTAATTACAGCTTCAACTAACCAGTAAAATAACGTTTATGCCCGAAGTAAGGATTTACATACTGATCAAAAGAAAAGGTATCGTGCTGACTGTCTTAGTTAAACCTAAATTATATGTTTTAGGTCTTTAACAAAACTACAAATTACAAAATTATACACAATAAATAAAAGAAGCATTTCAGGAAAACACCTATAAGATGCACCTATATCTTTAGGAGCATAGCTTTTTTCATGACGTCCTGAAACGATAATCCAACTCACCAAAACAATGAGCTAATTATTCACCATGAAACATATTATAAAAAAATAAGTCTAAAGTTACAACTAAAGGATAGTGGTAGGATTGTTTTGAAAACAGATCACAAAACATAACTAAGAAACACATCTTAAACATGACTATAAATAGCGGTATTATTGTTAAAAAATATAGAATCTATAACATGACTAGACGTAGTGGCCTGGTTGTGGGAAAAAAATCCTAAACATGACGAGAGAGAGTTTCATGTTTAGAAAAACAGATTCTAAAATGTAACTATAAATAGCTTGCCTTTATAAAAACATAAGTATCAAACATGAGTAGGGTAAATAAAATAATGTGGCTTCATGAAATTAAAAAAGAAGCTAAACACGAATATAAAAATTGCCCTGTCTCCATGAAACATAAATCCTAAAATACTATCAGGACACTATCACGAATATCGAAAATGTCCTTCAACAATACTTTCTCACTGCAGATCAATTACTCACTACCTACATACATTGTTGTCCCGTCACGTTGTGAGCGTCTTATATATATACCAGACAAACATATATCTAGTAAATGCTAGAGCACTCCCGAAGGAACGGGATAGTTCTAGAAAGAGGTGGCGTGACAAAAGTCACGTGATCTCGCTGACGCAACACTACCCCTCCTTAGTATTGTTCGTCCCGAACAATAACCACTTACAATAAACCAATAACAATAACTTAATTAAAGTGTACAGAATTACAAACACAAAATTACAATTCAACAAAGTCTCTTAATTTTACGGGATGTATCTTCTTCCGTACTGGTCTCCGTCTCGTTGGCTTCTGCTTCATACGGGGTTCATCTGCTTCATCAGGAAATGTCCTATCATCGGTAACAGTCACATCAGTGGTAGTAACTTCATCAAGAGCTTCACCGTTTCCCTTCTCAAAACTGAGTAGAGTTTCTTCTTCGACGGTGGCTTCTTCAGGTGGCACGTCTTCAGCAGCGTCATTTGTTCCTTTGTTCACTTCGTCCCAACTGAAATGTCCTGGACCGTG
>NW_013666319.1:296349-320093 GCF_000517525.1 Limulus polyphemus | reverse complement strand
ACATAGATAGTTTCCATGTAAACTAGCGACTCTAAGCACATACAGTAGTTCCCATATTAACTAGCGCATGCTAAGCACATAGTTCCCATATAAACTAGCGACGCTAAGCACATAGATAGTTCCCATATTAACTAGCGTATGCTAAGCACATAGTTCCCATATAAACTAGCGACGCTAAGCACATAAATAGTTCCCCTATAACTAGCGACTCTAAGCACATAGATAGTCCCTATAAACTAGCGCATGCTAAGCACATAGTTCCCATATTAACTAGCGACACTAAGCACATAGATAGTTCCCCTATAAACTAGCGTATGCTAAGCACATAGTTCCCATATAAACTAGCGACGCTACGCACATAAATAGTTCCCCTATAAACTAGCGCGCGCTAAGCACATAGTTCCCATATAAACTAACGACGCTAAGCACATAGATAGTTCCCATATAAACAACCTCTCTTGATTGCACAAATTTACATTTGATTTGATTGTTGGCGCAAAGCTACACAAAGAACTATCTGTGCTTTGCTCACCATATGTATCGAAACACCATTTTTAGTGTCGTAAACCTGCAGATTTAGCTCTGAGCCATTGGAGGACCTAACGTACATCATGTGTATAGTTTGAAATAATGAGACTGCCTGAAAACTATGGCGCAGATGAAGAACAAGGGCAGTTTCCTAAGCGTATATGAGCGTATAAACGTGTTTAAAACGCTATGAAACCAAATAATGTATAATGACGAAAAAAAAATAAAAAAACAACTTATAAAACAATAGTTCTATTTAGTTCAATACATAATGCTGCAAATACGATAGAGCGGTATTTAGAATACTTTTAGATGCTAAAAGTTATTCACAAAACAAGTAGCCTTAATTTATGTTATTAAGGCTACTTGTTTTGTGAATAACTGGATATAGGTGTGAAGAACGTTAACACATAAACACATTTGTTTGTTTATTTTGAAACGCAAAGCTACACAATGTAGTATCTGTGCTCTATCCACTGCGGAAGATCGAGCCCCGGATTTTAGCGTTGCAAGTTCTCGTAAACACATTTGAAAGTTTTATGAGAGATGTTTAAATTCCTGACATCATAAGATTACTTATAATGTAACTATGTAGAAACAAAAACAAGCTCACAGTCATCAATTACTAGTATTTCATTAATTAGGCTTAGTACTTATAGTAAACAACATAACTATTACGTAACATCTTCTAGGCATGGTGTTTACACGAGAGAAACGAAAATAAGGTTTTTAGGTCAATAAGGAAGATGTAAATGATTGATGATATACATATATATATGAGTAGTTTTACAAATATTTTTATGAGCGAAAACAATAATTTTATCGGTTAAACATTAATTTGGATAAATTTTCTTATGTTCTTTTAGATAAGTAGAGACTCAAACAGATAAACATATTTGAAGGTTATACTATATATTTTACCTTCCTTAGACCTACCAAAATAAGTCGTGTTAAAACTTAATGCATTTTACTATAAAATGCAATAAAATAACTTTAAAAGTAACATAAGCTCTATAAATAGGGTAATATGAGATCTGTTATAACGTCGGATTTTAACGTTCTAAGTCCGTAAACATATCGCTGTCTCACCTGGGGATTAACTTAAAGGAACCATACGATTATATTATAAAAAGGTTACTTAAGTGAAAACCAGAAGAAAGGTCACTGAAACATTTTCGTTTCTGGATTTTGATTTTGGGTTTCGATATCTTAGCACAATGTCTGTTCCAACAGCTCATTGTTTTTTCATGTTGATGTGTTTGTTTTGTGCACCGCTACTTACGCGCTCAGCCAAGCCACTAGGCTGTGTGGACTACGTGTTATACACAATCCTTCATACGTTGATATAATTTGATTCGATTCCACGCGGTGCAAACAGCTGATAACCCAGTGTAGCTTTGCTCTAAAACAACCAACCAACCTTTACGTTGATTGATTTCCTTATTTGTCGTCAGGCGCCGGCCAGACAGTTTTTGTCCAAAACTCGCCTAAGTGTCTAACGTAACAAACAAGACGAACTCTTATTACTTGTTCCATGGGTTTTGAAGAAAATTAATGATCTCTAGTATACAAAAGCCTCGTTTTGGCAGCAGCTTTTTACACCATAATACTTTAACAGCAGTAATTTCGTATGAGAGAAGCGTTTTGGTTAAACATGCCCACGTGATATGTCATATAGCATAAATATGAACTGTTTATTGAGATGAATCTACGAATATTTACTTTTTTAACAAATAATAAGGTATGTAATTCAAGTAAGAACAAGTAATCTGACAGTCGAATAAATGAATATTGTTTCTTTCAGATAATCGAACAAAGTTGCACAAGGGATATCAGACCTAGCAGTTGGAACTGAAAGACTAAAGGAAGAGCTGATAGTCAACAGCTCCCATTGCTATCTCTTGTCTGTTCGAAGACTGGCATTTGACCGTCTTATAGCGTATATACAGTCCCAAAATGAAGAAGAGCGCGTTGTTTTGTTGTTGATGGTTTTTTTGCAATAACGGGTCGCGAACCACGAATCCTCGAATTTACAGTCTGGGCACGCTTATCACTTGGCCACGCCCGGCCCATCAAAACACTTCAATATCAGCCAATTTATTTCAGCTTCTGTTTTATGAAATATACGTATGTTGAATTTCGTGATAATGTTCTCATTGCGAATTTATTTTTTTCCCACTTATATTCTTATTAATGTCTAATGTTCCACATAATAACATAAAATACATGTATGGAAACATTTTTGTTCAATTATACATATGCAATAGATTCATCCTATGAATAATAACTCCGTACTACTAAAGCATATTTATTATGAAAAACACATAGTAAGATGACAATATATTTTCTCTGTTGCCCCCTCTTTTTTTCTTAATGTGAAAGAATATCCCAGTTTTTCAAAAATCTACAGTATCATATCATAAGTGTGTTATTTACAAAATGTTAAGCTACACAACATGCTATCTACACTCTGTCCGCCACGGGGAATCTAACCCGGGATTGAAGCGTTGTAAGTCCATAAACATTCCGCTGACCATCAAGGGACTATACCAATGAGCTTAATTATCTTGATACGCTCTTTCTCGTTGTCCTTGTTTCGTTTTTGGTGTCCAAAAAATGTTTTATAGCTAACCTATATATACATATCGTAAACATTTTTAGTACTGGTGAGACATCAGTTGCAGATTAATCCTGATCACAGCTAGGATTGTCTCAGAAGTCTGAAACCATTTGGGCATGTTGAAGTTTCTTCTAATCATTTTCACATAAGTGTCTTTCCATTTTGGTCTAATGAACTATTTAACATTTATTTTTCCTGTAGTCAACCTGACGTTGTAAACATAAACTATGATACAGAACCAATTTTTTGTTGACCGGTGAGCTCCTAGCTTGAGAAACGTTGAACCAACAGACAGCCGTTGGCACTGTTCTTATGTATTTCTCCTGAGTCTTCTGATGGTTCCGAGGTAACGTTTTATGGTCTCAGTATGAAGGCTCAGTATGAAGCCCAAACCAGAAGAATAGGCAAGCAAATTCCATAAGAAATATCGCCAAGTACATTGCCAATCGCTGTTTAAACGAGCTAGCAGTAAATATCTGTGCTCCACTGCGAAGTGTAAAGGCCCCCTCATGACCACAGATGCTCCAATTATCCCCAGTTACTTCTACAGCTCCACCAAGGATGTTCCGTACCCTAAAAACCCGTTAGAACGCCCATCTATAGTGTGGTAAGTTTGGTCCGACTAGCTTGCCACTGTTCCAGCTATCAATATTTAGGTCTTGTAGACCTGGGAGGATCAGATTCAAAAGACCTCTTCCTCCCTCCAGCACTTCTTTAATTTCTGTTCAATATTGCATTAATTACTACAAAAGGGCCAGAGTTTAGTTAGTCCACACTTTTACTCTGACCGTTTTTCAGGGTTATATTCATGTATGTAATTATATTAATATTGATGTGTTAATACACTTTCACTTTATTCGATTGTGTTAAAGTTCACACTACACGAACAGTTCCAGTTGCATTGTTCACATTTTTCAGTAATTCTAAATTTCGGCAAAAGCATTCACATATATTACCATTCTTAATGCTATCACAGTAAATTAGAATTATTGATGATATCTATGTTTACTATTAAGTGGTCTTGTTTGGAACGTATGAACATTGTTTCAAAAATGGCGCTCCTGTATCCCGAAAGGTTGAAGGCAGGAACATAAACTCGGATGCCAGATTCGAGTTCAGCGACCCTGCACATCTACTTCTAGATCCCCCATCATGCGTAGATGGCTTCCGGGCGCGTTTAACCCCCCTTTGCATACCAAATACATAAAGGCATAAGACTAAACTAATTAGATAAAGTTCTCTTCCGAGCCACCCCTAGTCTCCCTGCCAAGTTCGTTCTTGCTAGCACCAAAATTGTGGGATGAATTTGTGGACAAACAAATTCCCAAATACATTGCACGAATATAGGTTAAACTATTAATTACTGCACCTGTCTACCGCACATATGACCTAGTTCACTGATAGCTATGTGTTCTTGATCACGAATCGAAGGCTTGAATTTGAAAGAATAATACAATGTTAGATTTGGAAAAATATTTACATAACATATAAAAAAATGCTTGTTTACAGTAATGACACAAAACACTAGAAACATTTGTAAGAGGAAAATGTTCAGATCATATTAAAGATTTAAAAAAAGTATGTTACATAGAGTTTCAAAGCTAAAATAAGTTTGTTTGTTTGTTTTGGATTTCGTGCAAAGCTACACGAGGGCTATCTGCGCTAGCCGTCCCTAATTTAGCAGTGTAAGACTAGAGAAAAGGCAGCTAGTCATCAGCACCCACCGCCAACTCTTGGGCTATTCTTTTACCAACGAATAGTGGGATTGACCGTGACATTATAACACCCTCCACGGCTGAAAGGGCGAGCATGTTTGGTGTGACGGGGATTCGAACTCGCGACCCACAGATTGCGAGTCGAACGCCCTAACCACCTGGCCATGCCGGGCCGCTATAAAGAGTAATAATTACAAACTGCTTTTAGTAACTTAAAGTTTCAGCAGAGCTGATCATTTTCGTCCATTTATTATTAGCTAGCGCGGAGAATCTTAATTTGTACAGTGTTTGTCACTTGTCTGCTTTTGGACAAATACTTCAATCATCAGTGAAAAATATAGAAAAAAGTTTATTTATCAACTACTTATAGAATGCCTAAACTAAGATTGCTAAAAATATCGGTTGATGGTTTTGACATACCAAAACAAACGTACGAATTAATTCTCTAGAAACCTGAGTATTTATCGTATATGAAACTGAAAAAGTTATCAGTCTTTATAGACTAGTATCAGAAACATCAAAGTATGTTATTGCTATAAGAACAAAACGCTGTCGGAGCGAGTAATAAATCAGGGCAGATACGTACCTATTTTGCGAGATAATGTTTGTGATATTGAAACTAAAACTATATACAAAATTTTAAGGTCTCGGCAATAAACGAAATATACAAACCAAAAAAATAGTTTTAAGATAAAAAAAGAAATAAATAAATTAAATCTAAAGATTAAACATTTGAAACTGAGGGACTAGAACAATAAATTGTTTGACAAAAGACAAAATAAGAAATAAATTGGAACTGAGGGACTAAAGCAGTAAATAGTTTAACAAAAGACAAAATTAATCACTTGGAACTGAGGGACTAGAACAGTAAATTGCTTGACAAAGGATAAAATTTACCACTTGAAACTCAGAGATTAAAGCACTAAATAGTTTAACAAAAGACAAAATTAGCACTTTAAACTGAGGGACTAAAACACTAAATTGTTTGGCAAAAGGCAAAATTAATCACTTGGAACTGACTAATTGTTATATTTTCCCTAGGTTCTCTAAATTAATTAACAGATTAACATCTGTCAGTGCTGTCAACTGAAAAGTGGCAACTTGACTACTTACACTTCTTAAACATCAAAACATAGAAACAGGTGCAGTTCAACAGATCACCTGTAACAGACATTCACAGGTGCAGCAAGATATCCCACCCATACAGGTGTAAGGAGGGATGTAATGTTTAAAAACAGATTTGTTTACATACATTAGTTAACTGCAGATAGATGTATAGATATAGATAGATATACAGACCAAGAGAAAAATGAATTGAGAAAATGAAACGTTATCCAGTAAAAGATAAAAACAAAACATAAATAGGTGAGGTACATAGCAAGGAGGATTATTCCTTAAATAGCTTAAGGACTAACTTGTTCGACTAACTTTTTCACAGCTACAACTATTTCGTTATAGCGAGAAGTTGCATCTCTATAATACATTAGGATGTCTCCAGTTTGTCTCCGTGTTTACTTTTCATACGTTCCTCTGATGGATAATAAGGTCACACTCATACGATAACTCCAGCCTGGTAATTGATAAAGTCAACGTCGGCAATACTCAAAGAACCGATACAGGTGGAAAATCCAGATTTTCTTACTTTTATCATTATAATTATAGAAGCACTTGTCTTGAAATTATTCGTTGTTTTACGATTGTTTTACCTCCAGATGATATAGATTTTAGCTGTATAACGGACGATGAAGGTATAGGTTTTTGCACTAAAAATATGAGTTCTTAACCCATAAAATATCCCACTTTTTTTCCTGTTTAATAATTATAACAATAGAATGGATACTCCTGAGTTTGCTAATGTTATATGGTCTTGTTAGCTGTATTGAAAAAAAAGAGCATTAGATTAGTGTAGTGTGAACAAGGTCATTGCTGCCGAAAAGTCTTTGAGATACAGCTGTTGTATGACATATAACCTTCACAGTACAATACACTATACCACATGATTGTTGTATGACATATAAACTCCACATTACAATATACTATACCCCATGATTTATAGACAGAATAGAGTCACGTGTGATTATTTTGTAAAAAATAAAATAAAATCCGCTTGTTCTTCACTAAACTCTAATAACGTGACTCTACTGCTGTTCTTAATATCAATCCTCTAAAAAATAAAAACAATCAGGAGGGATGTGGTCTTGTAGTTAGTGTGCTGGGCTGCGAATCAGGAAGTCCAAGGTTCGAGCCCGCGAAATTTCACTGAATGCGCTATACACTTTCAGCTGTGGGCATGTTAAAAATAGAGTCAATTCCATTTTCTAGTTCAAATTATATATATATATTGGCGGAGGGTGCTGCTGATTGATTACCCTACTGTACAGATATTTATGGCAAGCTTTTCCACCATGCACATCTCACAACTTGTTCATTGCTTCGTCAAGCCTTTTCCTGGCAATATCGTCTAGTTAGTACGTGCCTAAGAGCCTCATAGATACGACTCCCGTGGCTTTGGGATATCCAGATTGATAATTTCAACCAGTATCTGTTTAACCTCCCTGTGCTCCTGCATTAGAGTAAGTAAGTAGCAAAGTTCAAGCTCCAGCAGCAGTTTCCCCCCTAGTATCTGTTAAACTCAAGGTCTTAAGGGCAGCTCAAAATGAAACATAACTCTCGCTATGGCCTGCAGAAGGTCTTGGGCCAGGAGACGGCCTCTCTTAGTCCTTGCCGCATTGTCAGTTATATAAGGACGAAATTATCAGTTATTTTCACTGTGACATGTCTATAAATTTGATAACCTTATCATTAGAAACAACTAAAAATCATCTTAGTGAACTATAAAGCTTAAATAGTCAATTTCTATCAAAACTTCTTCCAACAAGGGTGTGAGAGTGACGTAACAAGCCCAAAAACTTAGAAAGATGAACTCAACAGAAAAATTAGAAACCAAAGTCAAGACTGTGGTTAAAAACTTGCAAAGATATTGGGAAAAGAATAATAACGTAATAATACTTAAAGGAGTTGGAAGAGCATAACTAATGATGTCAAAGATTTAAAGAGCAATGGATGAGTTGTCATGCACAGAAGAATTCACTGTAAGCATGTAGAAGGGTGTGAATAATTCATGGCTGCTGGAGTTCAATGTCTCACACACACACAAATGTGCTGGTTGCTGTTTTGAAATACAAGCAGAACTATCCTAGAGAAGATATCAGCCCCTTGTACAAGACAAATCAGTATAATATATTATCATTGCAGTGTGAAAAATTTGTTCTCAGAACCCGATGCTGCAGTTGAAAAGATAAACCTCATTACAATAAACATACAAGACGGGGGACATTGAGAGTACTCGTAAAAGTTATTCAGCAAATATGGATTAATTGAATTTGAAGTACAAAATTGTGTACTTATTTAATGAACAAATATGATTTGTAAGTTTGGATTATCCTGAAACACTTCATTGAAATATAATGAAGATATTTCACTGCACTGTTTGCATTTTGCACATTTGAATATAAGCTCTTCGTGATAGGCAAATAGACAGTTGTGATCCTATAGATATAGATGAAACATTAATACTTGGACAGGAACTCAAACAAATCTGAAGTTAACGTTTGGGGTGTTACGAAACAATATCAACACAAAAAAAAGCATTTAGTAGGCCTAACAAGTTGTAAGCATTATTCTAAGAGTTCCATCAATTAAATTTACGCCTGAGTTGGTGAAAAGTTTGTAACATCAGCGGCAGAATTTGGTTGTGAAAGAATGAACTTGACACTTAATTTCAGCAACCTTCGAATGAACAATGTTAGCACTCCAATCTATAGCGACTTTGTTGAGGGCTTGGTCATAACCAATGTAAGTCTTTCTCTAATCAGCAACCTTCGAATGAACAATGTTTGCACTCCCATCTATAGTGACTTTGTTGAGGGCTTGATCATAACCAATATAAGTCTTTCTCTAATCAGCTCATTGAATATCACAGCTCCTGCTGAGAAATAATGAATAAATATGATCTGTCACAGAACTGACATAAGAGATTCGGTACCAATCCATTAATGTTTTTAACGTATACGTATTACCAAATAGGAAGAAGACTCAAAGAAGATAGGAGTTATGAGACAAATGACAGTAAGATGACCACTTACTGGTTATTTTATATCAATATTTTTGCTCTGAAAGAAAAGGATGTATTGTTTTTGTTTTTTTTATTTCGACTGTCAGAAGATGAATGTCGCCTCACAAAAGAAATGTTTGTTTAATATCAAGGACTTATTCTGCTTTTAATACTTAATTTTACTCTATTCAATATTTTGAAGAGAAGATTTTAGTAAATAAAAGTAGAATAATAATAATAATATGAAGAAAAGAAAACATTTATAACAAGTAAGATATTAGCAGTTTCTTGTTCAATCCTTAGAGCTGTTTAATACTTCGATAACTTTCACGTGGTTAGTAAGGGAAGCTGGATTATCAGGGTATTGTAGCTTAATCTCCCTTAATAGTATTTTCACAGCTGGCTATCACCAACAAGTAAACCCTAAGTTAAAATGTTTTGTTTATAATACTTATGTTCTTAGAAGTCATTTTATAAAATGGCTTGCCCTCTTTAAAATATTTTGAAGAAAAGCTGTCTTTTGCTGGACGTAAACATTATTAAGCACTTCCTGTTTTTATTAAATGTCATATATCAACCTTAGTGTTAGTTACCTGGCTCCAGAACTTCCAATACATTCCAATGAGTCTGCAGCTATATCATCTGAAAAAGCTCTCAAGTCTTATCAAAACTGAGTCCTTATCACTGTTGCTTGTATAATCATGAGTTTGTCCTTTGAACTTCTAATGCAACGTTGATGGTTTTCTTATGAATTTCCAGAATTCTGAACAACAGAGAAAAAAGATGTGTATAAAAGCTTTAGAACTACGACTTTACAATATCGCATAATTATGAGTAGAACAAACCCTCCATTAGAGTTGGTCCTAAGTAGAAGTTCCATAATAGTCGATGATGTCAAGTTATAATGAAAAAAATAATAATAGAAAAGGAATTCTAAAAGTATTTTTACAAGACGAGATAAATTTAAGTTGCCTATAAATCAGCTTAGGATGTTCAGTCCGAGAAGACTAGAATCAAAACTATTGCGTCTGTCTTGAAATGATTTAACGACAAACAGCCTTTAATAACTGACAGCCATCGTTTCTAAAGCTGTTTCTTACGTCAAGGATGCAACCCACTTGACAGCCTTCCCTCTTTGAAAGGACGAGCATGTTTGGTGGGACTGGAATTCGAACCCGCGACCCTCAGATTGCGAGTCGAGCGCCTTATCCACCAGGACATGCGGGCCCATTCTCAATTAGAATAAAATAAAATTGAAGTTATCGACTTAAAGGTGAAATTCACTGATTATGGAATGGAATGTAATTCCACAGTGAACAAGATAAATAAAAACTGGGGATTTAAAAACCTGCAAATAGGGATTGTAAAAAAGTAAGGAAACAAGGCTGGAGATACTCTAGACATTATTTACTTAAACTACAAACACCTATTTTGACTCCACCAAGTGTGATTCTAGATAACAACATGGAGCCAAAATAGGGATTTGTAGTTTAAGTGAATAATGTCTACAGTATCTCCAATTTTATTCCCTTACTTTTTTTATGATCCCTACTTGCAGGCTTTTAAATTCCTAATTTTGTATCTATTTTTTTTATGCTCAACTATGAGCAAAGGATTACTTGATAGAGTAGCTAACTTTATACGCTGTAATAATATTAAATGTAGCCAGTAGCTGGCTGATACGGTTCATGATGATTTACTGTGGCTATTGACTATTTGATCGCATTAGTTCGAGATGTAAATTGTCATGGAGATTTGTTTGAGAATTTTGTGAGCACTTATAGTTTCTGTGTAACTATGTTTTTATATATATAGTGCATAGCAATGGGCAAATATATGTCTAGACTAAGACACAACCCTCACTAAGCGCGTATAAAGTATTACCAGTAGAAAAGCATCCTTTTCAAATAAAACATATACATCTAAAACATCACTTTAATTAAACCTTCGTGTTTTTAAAGTAGTTATTCTAGAATGTGTGTAATAAAATTTAATATCATGTGTATTATTATTTTTTTACTCCTTCACTTCATACATAATATAAGGATTAGCTCCCTAAATACATCGATTGTATAGTGTACAAAGCATTGAATATCTATATGTTACAGTCATCTAATGCTCATCTATTATTGGTTAGTGATTTCTGTTTCACTCTGTACTTAAGCATTTTAAAGGAACACTAGATATTTGTAAAAAAAATAACTTCAAGGGGTAATTATAACATCGTTTCAACTAGAATTATGGTGTTTTTAGCTTAAGTAAAATATGGAAGAAGTAAATCAACTTTTCAATGCCTCTACGACCTTCGCAGTACCTTATCTAGTATTCTACGAAATGTTTAAATGCAATATACCAAACCGTTTTTGTTGTAGGCTAAAAAGAGAATAATAAGAAGACGAAGAAGAATTACAAACGGGTCGTTTTGGGCGGATTTACTTTTTCTTGTAAGCCTAACATGCGTACTTTTTTGTGCATTTTATATGTGTACAGCCTTATCAGTCAATAGTTTTAAAGTGTTATTTGAACTAAATCTTTACTGGTTAAGGGATTTTTTGCTCGAACGTTTTATTAAGTTTTTGTGCAATTCCTTGCGATTCCTATTATGAACCACTATCGTGATTCAAAATATAAGTATTTACAGCTACAATCCAATAGGTTTCTTTCACTCCTTATTTACGGTATATGTAAGTATGAACATCAGGATCATGTTTGATATAGAGAGATAAAAGTACAGCTAAATGCATCAGAATAAATAAGAAAAAAATTAATAGAGAAGCATTATCACAGAGGGTTGAGAAGAGTATATTATAATGATTTTAAAAACGCAGATTAGTAAGTCACATGATTGCCACAATCGATTTAAAGTCACGGTGAAACAGAATGTATCATAACTACATTTTGACTTTGTTTGGTGTTCGTAGGTGGTGTGATGGCACCAAAAATTGGCCACTTTTGAAAAGGCTATGAAACAGTCCCTTGAAATATAGAATATTCTTACACTCGGATCGGAGAATTAGAAATTTCAAGGCGGGGATATCCATTATACTTAATGACATCGGAAAACAACATCATATGGATAATCTTGTGAAACTAGGACTATCCATATAGAGACCTGCAACAAGTTATTCCACAGACGTGGTAAGAAAAGTGCACCATCTTGTAACAGGTGAGAATCTAAGAACACGAAGGTAAATGGCAATAGCCGTCAACGTTTCCTTGCAACGTCATGCAATATAACAAAGAAGGATCTCCATTTCGAAATGAGGTCAACAAGGTATGGGCTCGCCAAAGTAAGGCTTCCGGTCATACCTCTCATTCAATCACTGCAGTTAGAGAATGAAAGGGGTATTCATACTATTCCATACAAAGACATATGTGCCAAGCTACCGGATGTAGCACCTATATATTTCTGTGCGATTAAACGGTTGAAATGTTTTCAGAATAGCTGTCGTCCTTGTATGCTAAATGGATTATGGAAAGCATACAGGAAGGATTGGTGTGTTTTAGATATGACAGCTTTATCACGAAGCTCTTTGTAATGGGAACTATGCTATAGGGTTATTGTGAAGATGCAAGGTTGTCAGAAAGAATATAACCAAATGTGACAACATGGGCTGTAACGGCGTGATGAGGCTCTAAATTATTTTAACATAATATACTCAACAGCTGTAGTCTGAACTCTTGTGAGTGGTATGTTATTGCACACCACTATGGAGTTGATATTTTCATGAGACTCTTTGTAGGTTTTCTGGTACTCCTAGTGTTTTAGTCACTCTGCCAACACTGTTGACATGAAGTTGCAGCTGCAGGAGTCAAAGTTTTCACCTCAGTAATTGTTGTTCTCTCTTATTCTTCACTGATGTAACTTTCTTTTCCGAGCAGGACATTTTGTTGGACTCCTAGGAGTTTGTCGGATTCTTTCAGCTTTACAGTTAGATAAGTTATCATTATATCAATGTTGAGTGGTGTTTTCACCATCGTCTGCAGCATCAACTTGTTAATTCTCTGTTTCTAGTCTATTCAGTGTTTGAGAAGTTCGTTGGTGATATATCGTTTCAGTTTTTCAACATGTACTATGTCAGAGCACAAGATAAAGTACAGTCCAGTTAGATGTGAGAGGTTTATGCATTGCTAGTGTGTACCAAATTTACTTAGCCTCTTTTCTCTCTCGAATTGTTGTTCTTTCATTGATGTCTCATAAGTTTCCACTGTCTTTATTTGGCCTTTTACATCCTCTGTTATGTAAATTTATGCTTAAAATCAATGTGGGTCTCAGGCACTTCATATATTATTGCAGACACTGAGTCTATGTGGTCCATAGATAACAACTACTAGAAGCATATATTCTCTTGAAAACATTAACATGTCCAGAGAACAATTGGTCGACTGTTGCTCTTATTGCATGATAAACGTTCGTTAAATATAGGTGATCTCTTCACAGTTTGGACTCAACTAGACCACCAGACCGAGGACTATTAGAGAAAGTAGGGGTCTTCACCATGCCAATCAAATGTTAGAACTTAACAACCACCAGGATGTTAAAGTTTTCTCCTTTTCTCTATACATTTCCACTGGTGCCTTCAAGCTTATTCAATACTTAGCTAATGTATCAAACAGAACATAAGCTTAAACCTACTATATAAAGAAATTAATCATCACCATCATCAGTTTTTGGAAGGGTCTGGCAATATAGACCAAAAATCTCGATATTTGTGTCGTCTGATCATAACACCTTCTGCCACATGTCTGCAGTATCACTTACATGCTTTGTCGCAAACTCCATGTGAGATTTAAGATCATTCTTTATCAATAATGGCTTTTTTCTTGCCACTCGTCTGTACAGGCCAGCTTTGTGTAGGGACCGGGATATTGTCGATGAACACTCCCACCTCAGAGATGGAACTTTGAAAATCTTTCAAAGTCACTGTTGGCTTCACAGTGGCATCCATAACCAGTTTCCTGCTTGCTCGGCTGCTTAGTTTGGAAGGGCGGCCTAATCTAGGTAGTGACTGGATGGTATGAAGCACATTCCACTTCTTAATGATGGACTTCACCGTACTCAAAGGGATAATCAGCGACCTTGTAACCTTCTCCTGATCTGTGTTTCTCTACCACTTTATCCCTAACTTGTTTGGAAAGCTCCTTGGTCTTCATGGTTGGTTTTTCGTATCTCTGTGTGAGTTGTGATTTGAACAGATGCACTTACTCTGAAGTCTAGTTAAACCATTACATTTGTTTTTTGACCTTTCCAATTAATCTTTGGCACTTGAACTGATTTAGGGTTGCCTTATCAAAGGGATTGAATACTTATACAATTGAGAATATTCTAATTTTCTTTGAAAATCTAGCTTACTTACATAATATCAGCGTTTTTGTTTTTTTTTAGCTCTCTCGGTTTGAAGTATATTGAGTAGATTCTAAATATTAACGTCCTATATGAAAGTTTCGTGATTGCAAGCTCAGACGGCAGCAACATGTGGAAACTTTGCAGGGGGTGAATACTTTAGCAAGGCATTGTTTTTGCTGATACAGTTCACAGATGTCTGTTGATTCTTAGCAGCAGTTTGAAAATTGTGACCAAACACTAAAATGTTGTCTACATATATATAAAACCAGGAGTACTATCGGCCACCCAAATGCAACTGGTGCATTACTCAAGTTGAATGACATAATGAGATATTAGTAAAAGATTTTGTGAGTGCTAAATACAGTCTTGGCTCTGTTTTTATCACTTAGCTTAATATGCCAAGAACCAGAGGCAAGATTTATGAACAAAACAAGCAGGACCCCTCCGGTGTATGTATATTTTCGTCTTTGTTTGACAATTACACGACATACTCTAGTTGTTCATCCCATCCTTTTGTGGCATTTACACAACCCTCTCTAGCTTGTTCATCCCGTCCTTTTGTGGCATTTACACAACCCTCTCTAGCTTGTTCATCCCATCCTTTTGTGGCATTTACACAACCCTCTCTAGCTTGTCCATCCCATCCTTTTGTGGCATTTATTCAACCCTCTCCAGCTTGTTTATCCGCTTAAGATCCCTGCAAAACTTTGTCATGCTTCATTTTTTGCTTATATTATAACTGGCAATGCCCAGTCACTTTCTGAAGGCTGTAAGGTTCAGTTCTTCTGCTACATCCAGTTGATATTAGCACAAACTATATTTTGGTGCTTCAAAGAAACTTGTGTGGTGATTGTTTTATAAAAACAGGTACATCATGGTAGCGTTAGACCACTTTACAAAACGTGACTGGAGGCATTTTTTTCCAAACTACGAAGCTGAATTATTGATTCTTGGTTAATAATTATCTATCGGGATCGAAATTTGTGAAATCTGTTTTTGTTTTTGAAAATATTAAAATTTTGTTAACAATTAAGCCAAGTCGACAACCTTCCATTTTTTGCAAAATCAAACATTATTTAACATATAACCGAAGAGTCAGATACGTGGAAGAGATCAAATACATGAAATCAAGATCTGCAATTGCAGCTCATTATCAGATCTGTTAAAGAGATAAAACACATGAGATCAGGATTTTTCATTGCAGCTAATAAGTTACAGAATTGTGAAGCATTAAACTATAGCTTATATACAAGTATCTCTCGTTTTTGGTTGAGAAATGAAGACCATTTTGAACTCTTCCTGTAGGTAGTTGAATCTAAGCAAACATGCACAGTTATAATGTTTTTATATCATGAACTACATCCACCTATAATTGTCCTATGTATTACAAAATTAATGAATGCCTCAATTTTTGGTTTTAGAGATAAATTTGCTAATGTCCCCAAGAAAGCATAGCCTTCGTCATGTCGCTTCTCTAATTTAGTCTGTCTCATTGTTCAGTTGAAATGTGGTGAGTACCAAGTAAATGTTGTGTGGCTGTTAACCTAATTGTGATGTGGTAAGATAAAGCTTAACTATCCAACTTTTCCTGAATGTCGTTGTTTCAATTAGTTAAAATGATACCATTTTGCAGGTCAGTATTTGAAGATATTTGGGCTCAAAAGCTGAAGGGGCGTGGTTTCAGTGAATGTTAAAACAGAAACACAAACTGATAATATGGTTTTTGTGGTTTCAAAAATTAGCGTAAATATACATTTGGATGTATGACCATAAACATTAAATTGTGCTTAGTCTATGCTTCTATTTGTGTTTGTGGGTGATTGAGTGGGTAACTAATTTTAATATTTTGTTTTTTCCCTCTTATTTGTATAGTATTTTAGTAAAACATATACACCTACCAATGACTAGTTCCTTATTGTTTTGGATGCAACCTTAGCTGTATTGGATTATCAAATAGTGAAACACTAAAGAATCGGTATTATGTCAACGTTGACAAATCAATTCCACTGAAAGTTATATATTGTAATTATACAAACTTAAGAGGAATAGATCATATTTCTTCCAAGATAAAGTGTGTACATCATGATGTTGTATGCAGATATAATCTAAATATTTATTACGGAAGCAATTTTCTTTTCTGTAGTTCTAGTTCACAGCAAGAAAAATCAACCTAAGCCAAGGGTGACCTCATTATTACTGCCTATGATAAGACTCGGTAAGGGGGCGATATATACCATTTATTGATTGATTTATTGTCTGTTACTGAACTTAGTCATGTGACCATCCAGTCACTGAGAGAATAGGAATCATGAATGTGTTTTTGTATGCGTATATTTTCATAGATTCGTTTGTACTTTGTAAGAGTTGTCCCCCAGTGTGAAAGAGGTGAGTCTATGGATTTACAACGATAAAATTCGGGGTTCGATTATTCGTGGTGGACACAGGAAATAGTCCAACGCGGCTTTATTCTAAAAACAAACATACAGACATTGTAAGAACTAACATGTATCGTTGAAGTCTTTAACAAAGTTAAGAACTAACATATTGAAGTCTTTAAGAAATTATCTTTATTTGCTGATTATGTGCTTCTTCCTCGCCTATTTCTGGAACATTATAGTCAATACCGAATTATTTTCAGTACATTTTTTTTATTTCCATTTCAGTAAGTTTTGTAACTTTTTTACGTTATAGCTTTTATCTCACTTAACTTTTCTACACTTTACAACTTTCGTTTTCCGCATGCCAGTCACGTTTTGATTTCAGTTTTGTTAACTGGTTTTACCAATGAACCAGTGTTTTTGTTTTGTTTTTTATCGTCGTGCCAAGTCCTACCTCTTTCTTTTAACCTAGGACAAATTGCTACACTTATTTTTCTGCAGGCTAAATCCTCGAACCTTTGAATAGATATTTAGAGGATTCAAGGTGTGAAGTATTTGAAAGAAAGGAAGAGACACGCCCATTTCCACAATATATCAAAATCAATTTTATTAATCCTTTAAAAATATCTAAAAGGAATGTAAAATTACACTAATAATAAAAATGAAGCAAAAGCAGTGAAAATTTGTTTTTTAGTATATTTGTACAAAGCTACAGAAGGACTATCTCTGCGTAGCCGTTTCAAAGTTTCAAGTGATAGATTCAAGAGAAAGCAGTTAGTCAACAGCACCCACCGCCAATTCTGTGGCTACTCCTGGCACACAAAAATTGTATGGTTTCACTGTCACTTCTATAATGCACCCACGGCCTCAAAATGTGGATCGTGATTTTGCAAAAACGGATCACGAACCCTCGAAATCACAGTCTGGGCGTGCTAAATACTAAGCCACGCTCGACGCAAACAGTCAAAGTGAAAAAGATTAGCTTAGTAACATAATTTTAGACATAAGTAGAAATTATATTTAATTATATAATTTAATTTAATTGTAATAGTTTATTGTAAAATAACAAGCCGATCCTGTCTAATCTACACTAGACAGCAGAAGACCGCGATTTTCACATACCACCATCCTCAGTCACTGTACCTAGTTAATATACTACGTTTATTTTATGCCAGCTTAGCCATTCTTCCAACATTTCCCTCCATAAAAGTTCAGTTATTACAGCAAGCTAGATAGATGTTGACCATTGTTTACCTTGTCCATGTCGAACTTAGACATACCAAATATGTCCATAAGAACTGCGGCGAGTGTTTAATATAACAAATAAAATTACATATTTATGTATAGCGAACGATAGGGATGGCCACAGAATGCACCACAGCCTCGTTTCGACAAAGTTTTTATAAAGAATATTCGAACTGCCTTTCTATCACGAACCGCCATTAGTCTTGACTGATAACGATGTTCGGCTGGTACAAAATCCAGTTATGCCTCTCGAAGTTGCCTCTTTTGTCCTCTTTGCTTACTCCTGATCGAGAGCAATTTATACAGGAAAGCCTACACGCTTCTGGGCACGAACCCGTTATCGAGCGGCAGCGTGAGACAGCTTTAAGCCATGGCAAAATTGACGGACTCCCGATGAGCGGGGAAGACTACAAGCCTACTTGCGCCTAGTCGTAATAATATTGATCACGAGTGCGTTCGGCCGGCAATTCGCCGCCTTCACGCATCATTGACAGGTGCAGCGTGTGCTTGTGCTTTCAAGCACATCTTGCACAGCTACCCTGCGGGGAAGAAATGCACATGCGCGCTGAATGAAGAACGAATAATACCTCATCTGGTAGGTCATATAGTGATTTTTCTTTCTTTTTTTTTTATTCAAAGCTACTGCCAGTTAACATGAAACGAGTTTGGGAACACAATTATGTTGAAGAACAGCGTCGGAAATGAGGAACAGAAGAAAGCCGATCTTTAATAAGTTCTCTTATTGTTCGTAATCTTCTAATTTTTTTCTTTGTTTCAGTTTCTTTTCTCCAATTCCTTATTACATCATTGGCAATTTTTCTTACATGAGAAAATAAGGCTAAGAAGCGTTCATTTTTACAAGGGAAAATAAATTTTAAAATGTGTACCTATGAAAGGCAGATATACTGAACAAATAATATGGCCCCCCAGTGGCACAGCGGTATGTCTGTGGACTTACAACGCTAGAATCCGGGTTTCGATACCCGTGGTGGGCAGAGCACAGATAGCCCTTGTGTAGCTTTGTGCATAAATAAAAACAAACAAAAACAAATAATATAAACAATATGTTGTAACGACCTAGTTTGTAAAATAATTTATCACATAATTTCAAGCACTAAATCTGGCTTAAATCTTAACGTCCCAGTACTTTCGGTAATGTGAAGCTAAAATTTTAAAACCCCACATTCAGTGTTTGTGTGTGGAAGCATATTATGCTAATGTAATAGTAAATTGACAAACAATGATTTATAAGTATAATAAGATGGTTTATTGGGGGGAGGATAGAGGAACGGACATACTAAATGTGCAAACAGATAAGCAACATTTATAATTAGACAAAACCAATCACGTCAAATCCTCTAAATGACCAGTCAATCCGCTGATATTATCAGGGAATGACCTTGGCATAACCACTAGGTAAACTGGAAACAGTCAAGTAACGCTGAGGACAATTAGCAGTAAAAAAAAACAACAACATCAGTATTAAAAATTAAAACTAACATTGTTTCCACGTATAACAAAACTAGCCAGAGCACGATAACAAAACAATAGTGTTCGAATCAAGCCACAAACATTACAGTAATACCAACATCTAACCAATGTAATAGAGTACAGAAACACGAATACCAACATTATCACTCCCAAATGTTAACTTTGCACTGTATAAGTGAGACTTACCGAACATGAAAATTTGTGACTAAGCAAATGCCCACAATTGATTTCATAATTCTTCAGCACTTCAATATAAATGTTACCCCCCTTCCAAGCTGATGCTAAAATTTGGAGTTCCATCCACGCGCATATAGTCTGTTGTTTTACTTTTCGCTAAAACAAACATACAAATCAATATTTGTTTTTAAGCACAGTGCTACATAACGGGCTATCTTTGTTGTACCAACCGTGGGTACCGAAACACACTTTTTACCGCTGATCCACCGAAAACGCTTTAAAGTAAAACAAGCTGCATGAATGTATTTTTCACTTCCATGTAGTTACTCGGGAATTAAACAGAAAGTTGAGGTAAAAAACAACAGAAAGGAACTAGAAATATATATATATTACTTGAATATATATAGAAAAGAAGTACAACTGAAGACATACGTACTAAGTCAAAAATGTTAAAGGGTGAATATCTAATACTGCCTGGAAAGTTAAACCTGAAGGCAATTACAAAAATTGACATTTCATTAGTTTATATGCATTCTTTCTTTGTGTGTGCTCTAACGAAAGTGCACAGATGTTTCGGCACTTTTTACAGGTGGTGCACAACCTGAAAAGATAGTATTATCTTCTTTTTTTCGGATTTAACCATTTGATGGTTTGAATATCATCTCATGTTCAGTTAATTATTTCCGTGTAATTGTGTGGCAACTTTACCTACTGAAGGAAACGGAAAATACACAGAGGTGGATAGAACTTATTTTAATGTATCCAGTTCTGTAATGGGCACGTTGTGAACACCTTCTCAGAAAATTGGCTTGTACTCTAGTTAACCCGAGCGAAGACGTGGAAGGTTATTCATGCCAAGTAATGATCATGACCTGCACAACACGGTGGCGATTATAGGTTATGATCTGCACAACACAGTGGCGATTATAGGTCATGGTCTGCATAATACAGTGGCGGTTATAGGTCATGGTCTGCATAATACAGTGGCGATTATAGGTCATGGTCTGTATAATACAGTGGCGGTTTTAGGTCATGATCTGCACACCACAATGGCGGTTCTAGATCATGATCTGCACAATACAGTGGCGGTTCTAGGTCATGATCTGCACAACACAATGGCTGTTCTCGATCATGATCTGCACAACACAATGGCGGTTCTAGATCATGATCTGCACAATACAGTGGCGGTTCTAGGTCATGATCTGCACAACACAATGGCGGTTCTAGATCATGATCTGCACAATACAGTGGCGGTTCTAGATCATGATCTGCACAATACAGTGGCGGCTATAGATATTTTCTTCTCGGTGATTCAATGAGGACATCAAGACAGTAACTTGAATGGTTGGTTAACTATCAGAGATCAAATGGTAAGGACCATACTTCATGTACCCAATTTAAGCGAAGTTGACCTCTTCAGCTCCAAAAATAACTTCATAACACCGCACAGATGGCTGAACCTTCTGCTAAGGTCCACAGATGTGGCAGCAACGCCATCTGTACTCTTCATAGGCGAGTCAAAATTATGCATTTCTGCTAACGCCCGATAGGTTCGTGTTCGGAGAGCCAGAAATGAAAGATGAATATGATAATTTGAGTAAGTTAAGTGATATACGAATGAATATACAAATCTTAACGTGCTGTTCAAAAGGTGTATTGATGTAATACAGTTCATTGGTCATTTGAGACTGTTGTCAGACCAAACTTTACCCTGATGCAAGATGGTGGTTGGTTTCATACAACCAGGGTTACAGTGGTGAATTATTTAATATAATAACCTACAAATCTTCGAAACCCTACACCTCTTAAACTCACCACGTGGTATCAGAGCGCTTAACATTTCACTGGTTGAGAAATAGGACGTAATCTTCCATAAGGTCGTCCATTGGAAGACATAATGAGGAGGACAGACTTAATATCAAACCTATTCTTCCATACCTTGAATTTCAAGTTATCAAAAGATGTGTTTAAAGATCCTATTTTAAAAGTGTTTTAGGAATGTTACAACTTCTTAGTTGACAGCAGTTCAGGTGTATCTGTGTTCTCATTGGTTCGTTGAGTTTTAGTTGTCATGTAGGAAAATAGAGCTGTAGTCAACCATTAGATGGTTTCACTAGGAAGGGGGGCTTAAAATGTCTCTTTTCTTATTCCCCATCTTACAACGCTTACGTAACATGTCCATTGCCATCACTAGGAAGGGCTTAAAATGTCTCTTTTCTCTTTCCCCATCTTACAACGCTTACGTAACATGTCCATTACCATTCTGTGTTATTCATTTACCAGCTACTCGGCCAAATTCTTCACTAGTCCTGTTCCTCTTATTACAGTGATGACTTACTTACCTGTGCGCTTATTTATTAATTACAAATACCACATATACTCGTACTGAGTGTACTGACTTTTTCAAATGTTATTCAGTTTGACCCTTACTCTGACTGTTTTGAATCTGTGAGTACTCATTCTACCACAGGTTATTAACTAATTACGCGTATTGTCAGTTTCATCGTTGTTGTTGCGTTATTTGAAAAACAAATTAGATATACCCAACAAGTTAAACGTACATTCTTAACTTTTTTCATTTCTTGTGGAGTAGTTCACTTTACTTAGCTGCAGAGTATAACAAAATGTATATATATATATATATATGTGTGTGTGTGTGTGTGTGTGTGTGTGTGATATAATTTTTACTGTGTAATTGATATGGTTACTGTATAATTAATGGAACTTGTGATATGTTTTACTGTATAATTTGTAGCACTTATGATATGTTTTACTGTATAATTAGTAGAACTTATGATATGTTTTACTGTATAATTAGTAGAACTTATGATATGTTTTACTGTATAATTAGTAGAACTTGTGATATGTTTTACTGTATAGTTGATGGAACTGATGAAATATTTTACCGTATAATTGATAATGATAGAATTGGTGATATATTTTACTTTATAATTGGTGGAACTGATACGTTTTATTTGACTTTTGTTTAGAAGTTAGTTTGTTGTATAAGCACAAATCAACACAATAGTTTATGTGTGCTGTGTTTACCACTGGTATCAAAACCCGGTTTTTAGTGTTATAGTTCTTCAGACTTACCACTGTGTTACTAGGGGACTTTAATTAGAAGAAACTGAGACATATTTTATTGGATGAAACGGTATATATATCTTATTTGAATTTTGAGTGAAGAAACTTAAGAAATACGTTATTTGGGGTTTGAATGGTAGAAACTCGAGATCTATTTTATTTTGGCATAGGGTAAAAGAAACTGGAAATACCTTTTGTTTAAGTTATGATTAAAACAAATGGGGTGTATATTTATTTGGGGAAAGGATAAAAGAAACTGGATATATAATTTATTTATCTATAAGATAGAAGGAAACGATAAAAAACTCTTGGTGTAATTAATAGTTATTAAGATATTTAATGGCAGTCAACATAAATTACTCAATCTCTATGTGTACATAAGTGAAATCATGATATTATTTTGAACATGAAACTTGTCTTCAGATTTCGAACCTACAAGTCCGTTTTGTTCATGTTTATATAATGAAAGCGAAGGATAGAAAACAGGATCGAGACTCTCAAAATGAAGAAAATAAAAACTATTCTTCAAAACAAACGTTTTTTTTTCTTATTAAACGCAAGCAACTAATACCTTCAAAAATTAAGATAAGAATAAAATTAACAACGATAAACTGTAAAAAAAATCCTTTACGCGGGAGAATCAAACTTATGCAAGGGTAGTACAAACTTATAAGACATAGCTTTAATAGAATATTAAAAAGGAGGTATAGACGGAGTGGAGTAGGAATTATCATTTTATAATTATTTTTTAAGTGCTTTAAGCTGTAGTCAACATCACGTAGCTGTTGAGTAACTAATATCCATTCTCCCTCCTACCAGTTACTGCATAGTTTGAAGAACATTTAATTGTGTACCTCATCAGTTTCTGAACGTGACTTACAAGCGCAGCCCGACTGAGTCGGTTCATGCACACCGCGCTCATAACTTGCTGGATCAGTCTAAACAATTCGTTGTGTATCCCACCAACTGCTCTGTACGGCGCGACCACCCTCGAGCACTGTGACGACCACACACACACACACACACACACGTATAAGACAAG
>NW_013666319.1:294584-296131 GCF_000517525.1 Limulus polyphemus | reverse complement strand
CACACACACACACACACACACGTATAAGCAAGACTTTACACGTGACTTGATCAGTTTGTCTCTACATGTACCTATTTAGTTTTCTTAAAAAGCAAGTTTTTCTTTATCTCTTTGAACGCATTTCTGATGTCGTAACTTGAAGTTTAGGTGAATTTTACGTTCAGGAGTTTTGTCCAAAATCTAAGCGTTTTATGGTGTCTAAAGAAATAAAGTATCTTTGTTTTTGTCATTGACAAGTTATACCTTTGTAACATGTAAATTCTCTAAAGCGATCTTATTGAAACATATAGATTGATAGATAGGAATATGTTTACAAATTTAAAGTTTTGAAAACAATTACAAACCCAGATTTTCAGAGGATGAAGCTTTTATTTATCATTTGGTAGAATAACATGCAGGAAAAGATTTTTATTTTGAAAACAGTCATTCATTGCAGCATCTCAGGAATAAGGCACATAACTTTCTAAATACAGTAGTATATTTTATGCAATCTTTATTTTTTAAGAAATATTTCAGCTCCAATAATACGACCTTTGTCACTGAGAAGATATTATATACCACTCCAAAGAGCTATGTCAGGAACTATAATACATTTCAAAACATCTGTATATGCAATCCTGTTTTCTGTTTATGCCGTATTGTTTCAAATGGATATATAGTCTGTCTTCAGTGATATGACATACACTTTCTAGGGTATGACATTCTTATCTCTAGGTTTACTATCAAATCATAGCAAAACTCGGGAGAGTAATCAATTTTTCTAGTAGTATCGCATGTCATCAAAAACTAAAAAGCGAGTTGTGTTCTTTATGAATAATTCTGCCTATCTATGACCGTTTATACTTCGTAGCTAGCGTACAGTGTTCACAATAATTCAGGACTATTCTGACCATATTCCAAATGAAAATATATCTTCAATTATGTTTGCAAGTGCGAATTATGGAACAAGCGTGAAAATGAGTCTATCGCTTGAAACCGATTCTACCCAGCTTAACTACGTGACTTCTCGTACGTGCGCTCGAGCTCATGACATCACGACACGCTGGGCTTGTTCCATCACGAGACAGCTGTCAAGACATATTCAAAAACACCTTCCTTACACCTAGTGTTTCCGGTTACGATGAGTGTAATGAGGTTTAATGAAAAAGCAGAGACAACTGACAGTTGGCTGACAGTATCTTGTCAACCATGAAATACACTTGGAGGAGAGGGTGTTGTGAAACGCGGAAAGTGCGAATCCCTGACTAATACACCCAGTTTGATCGATACAGCGTTATTTTATTCTTTCAACTCCAACATTTCTATATATGTTGAGTTTCTACATTTCTATCCATGCACGCGATGTTATTCGGATGAGTAGGAACTGTGTGTTTTATACGTTACTAACTGTGTATTGATAAACCCAAAAATATTCACTTTATGTGAAATACACCCGTAGTTATTTATTTAAATTATATTTTATAGTATAGAAATACAGCTTTTATTATTTAGTCTGTGTTTGTACGTTAAACTAGAAGAACGTGTCGAAACTGTTTGTTTGTTTCTTT
>NW_013666319.1:283707-293691 GCF_000517525.1 Limulus polyphemus | reverse complement strand
CGAGCATGTTTGGTGGGATGGGGATTCGAATCCGCGACCCTCAGATTGCGAGTCGAGCGCCTTAACCACCTGGCCATGCCGGGCCCGTGTCGAAATTCGACAAAATTTATAAAATTGTGGTATTCCAAGCATCGGTCTAAAAACTAAAGACTCTCGAATTCGTATTGGAAAATTTGTTCACAAAACTTTCTACAAAACAATATATTAAATATTTACACCTTCAGAGACATAAATCTTAACCAATCATGTAATCATACTTTGGATAGAGTTACGAAGAGCCGACCGAGAGTGTGAATGTAACTTCAACGGAACAGACATACGCTTTTCCAAATTATATTACTGTAAGATTATAGAATATGGATAACTTAAATGTCAAACGAACTTTTTTTTTCTAAAACAGCTCTTCGTAGCGGTACTAGAAGCAAACGTATTTGTGTTGAAAACTTTATACGTTACTACTGTTAGTGAATGTTCTAATAGAAAAACCACAATATATTAATGATTCTCATCTGTAACGTGACCTTGCCTTCGCAACATTTGTCTTTGTTCTATTTTGCAAAATACACAAAGAAAAAAAAAAGATATATCATTATTTCCCATCGTCTTCCTCGGAAAAGAATAGATCCTATTGTTCTCATCCGCCAACTTAGATACTAGTACTAGCTACCAAACAAGAAAATCGTTAGCCCTACACAAATACATATCACCCTGAAGTAATTATTCAGGTAACGAACGACCAAGCGCCTTTAGAACAAGCAGCAAAAACTTTCAAAATGTATGAAAAAAAAGCAAGCAATTAGTGTAAATTACCTCGAAAGCCCCTTATTAACACTATTATGAATAGACATAAATATTGCTACATAAAATACTGTAATAGAACTATTCAAATTCTCATATGATTCAAATATTTTCTATCGGTATAATATAAAGACAATAAAGAATATATATGATGTAGACAATTAATAGTGTATATATACTGGAGAAAACAAGGAATATATATGTAGGGTAAAAGACAAGGAATATATACGTAGGGTAAAAGACAAGGAATATATTTGGTATTGATAACAATAGATATATATTTTTAGAGTAGGGAATAATGAACGCGTGTTATGAATTCTGATAATAAAAGAACTGCTTAGGCGATAAGAATACAAAATGTAAAAAAAAAAAAAACCAGTCAAGGTGAAACACTCGCCTAAATTAAAATACATTTATTGACGAATATCAAAGTTTCGGGCAGCGACCTTTCGATCAGGTTTGCGGTGATAAAAAAAACTAATTTTCGAAGTTTTTATTCTCACAATAAACCCAATGAAGGACTATTGTCCGAACCGTTTTCCAATTCGTCAATAAACTCATTTTAATTGTTTGTTTTTTCTACACATGTGGTATCTCTTCTCTTAGTTCCTTTCGATCCTAGTGGTGCACTTTCCGTAGCAGTTGCTACCCTCCTCTTTTCTATCCTGGACTTGGTGGTGGCATCCATGCCTGGGAACGAACCCGAACCTTTGGATTAGAAATCCAACGCGCTATCCACTGCGCTATAGGGACACTACACATGTGGTATATAAAGTGAGATAAGAGTTAATAGGTGGTGTATAAAAAAACAGTGTTTACAGCTGTTTAATTAGTGAAGTGAACTTGAACTCTTTGGTTGTATCTTTTAAAAATACTTCTTTATTTTGAAATGGTATTTTCAATGACATGAAGAAAGGACATACAAATCAGAGGGAGAGTCAGTTACTGAGGGGACATGGTCCTCTAGGAGAAGTCCTCTCCTGGACGTAGGACTTTCGTTGCTGCTGCAGAGGTCCATGACTGCTGTTTAATTGCGGCCAATGATTCGGAGAGAACTACCAATATCTGGAGAAACCAGATTTGTCATCAAGTTCTTCCTCGGGGAAATAAAACATACTCTGAGAGTTGCCGTAGACTTGTTGCATCTGGAGACTACTAAGGGGAGGTGGGTCTTACAGGGCTCTCAGACCAACGCCAGCCAGAGTAGCACACTAGCTTTGGTTAAAACATCAGCAGGAACAAAGACTGAGACCACATCATCCACATCACGATGAGTGGATCGTGGGGTAATAGTAAGCCTCACTGAGAAGAGAGGCATGCTTCCGATGTGAATGTAATATCTGGAGCATTTTCGTCAAAACAGAAAAGTCCAGGTCCGCAAGCTCAGGAGGTTCGCGGATCTTGTATATTGATGTGTTTCCCGACGGGTATAACAGTTGGGCCACAAAGAATGAGACAGGGCACGCAGATCTATAGGAACCAATTTTTAATTGAGCTCACAAGTTACTGCCCAGGAGGCCTTTCGTTCAATATCAGAACTCGTCAGTTAGTGTGGACGATGGGTGACAAATACACACAGTATAATACAGGGTGAGGCAAAAGTAACTTGCCCTAAGTCTTGAGAAATAATATTTTAAACCGTTATACATTGAAAGCTAACCAATGCAAGTTGAAATGATTACGAAAAGGTATACTAATCGTTGCCGGGAAAACAATATTAACCATTAATATTTTAATAGTGGTTAAAATGTTTAAAATAAGTTACGTTTGTCTCGCCCTGTACTTGAAAAGTTACTGTTTAAAGTATCATGCTGCAGGTATGAATAGCGTTTCTGAAGATCCTTTGTCTCTCATCGTCTAGGCCAACTGACGAGTTCTGATATTGAACGAAAGGCCTCTAGGGCAGTAACTTATGGGAAAGAAAAGAAAGATTTGAAATGCTATTTTTACAACCCAGTGATTTTGAATCCTAAATTGACAAGTTAGAAAGAATATGGAAAAATTCTCTGGAGCTTATATGAATTTCATCCCAAATTTTACGCTTATTTTCAAATGCTTCGGCAGCATTCGACATTTAAATCGTAACTTTTAAAGTATATTCAATGTTAAAAATAAGTAACACATTTCCTGGAAGCAACAACGAGTTTATATAATATAGAAAATCTGTAAATAAGTTAGCCGTAAACAACAGTGAGTACATACTGCAGAAAACAGTGAATGCACGTGGCGTAGACAACAATGACAACGTGTGGAGTTGATAACAATCAGTCTCATGTTATTTTTTTTCTTAGTACCAAAAACTTCGAATTAAACTATGTCATTAGGTGCAGTAGTGAATATTTTGTTATGCAAGTCTAATGACCATGGCTAAACGCCAGGCTGTAAGCACAAAGACGAGTCCAGACTGTCGGTTACAGCCATTACCCTAATCACAGCAGGCTACGGTGACACGAACACTTGCAAGTTTGGGTATAATTGAAGCTAGGCGCCAGCTGGTATACTTTCCCCTCTGTGTTACAGTACACAGGATAAAGCAATATTGCGTGAATACCCAGACTAGACAGACTTGAATTACGCAGCTTGAGCTACTTTTTCTGAGGGGTACTTGTGCTTAAAATCTTCATATTCTATAAGCAACTAACCGATGATGAAAAAGGCCATAATGACCCGTACTTTTTTAAATTATTAGAGATTTAGATTGTGTATCGTACGATAACCTCGAGTGAAATTTGTTCCACTTGCCTCTGAATACGAACTTATCTGTTTATTTAGTTTAAAGTTATTGTGCAATCCCCCATGCAAGGGAGACTTAATACAGTTAAAGCTATTGCTTACGTAACTGTACAAAAGAAGGAGAAAAATAACGCACCGAAATATGCCAAGTCAAGCTATTAATTTTAAACCTATAGCTAGAATAAGTCTTATCATCCTCTATAGTAAAATTAATTAAGCTAGGCCTAAAAACTATTTCCTTCCTATCTACTTGTTGCTTCACTTACATCAAAGTTTATGGGAATTTCGGAATTTTTACTAAATTCTTAACTATTTTTGTTCGCAATAAGATAAACGTATTATAATAATGACGAGAACAATAGTCAAAGGAAATACGTACTGTAAACCCCGCGTCAAATGCTTAATAAAAGAACGTATTATAATAATGACGAGAACAATAGTGAAAGGAAATACGTACTGTAAATCCCGCGTCAAATGTTTAATAAAATAACGTATTGTAATAATGACGAGAACAATAGTCAAAGGAAATACGTACTGTAAACCCCGCGTCAAATGTTTAATAAAAAAAACGTATTATAATAATGACGAGAACAATAGTGAAAGGAAATACGTACTGTAAACTCCGCGTCAATTGTTTAATAAAAGAACGTATTATAATAATGACGAGAACAATAGTGAAAGGAAATACGTACTATAAACCCCGCGTCAAATGTTTAATAAAAGTACAGTATTTTGGTTATTAACAGATGATGAAAAAATATTTGTACGTCGTAGATTTTCACACTCAAATTTGTAATAGACTAAGTGTAGAGGGGTACCCCCAGGGGGGACGCAAATGACCTTTTGGGGGCCCCAAGTAATGAGGATAGAGTCAATAGTGCAATAATGCAAAATTTAGTGTTTTGATATAAACTGTATTAGCAAAAATAAGAAGTTTGTTTGTTTCTTTGAAATAATGCACAAAGCAACACATGGGCTAACTGTGCTCTGCCCACCACGGGTATAGAAACCAAAATTTTAGCGTTGTAAGTCTGCAGACATACCGCTGTGCCACCGGGAGGCAAAATAATAAGTAATTACTAAAACACATATAGCATTCTAATACGTATCCGTGTATCAAATTTAATTACTTAACACACTCTTTAAATCATTTGAAAATGGAGGGAGTGCACAAGAAAGCATATTTATTCAAGGAGAGCGTGGATGACAAAAGGAGGGGGTACGCATGAAACCATATTTATTCAGTTAACACATAATACATAAACCTATTCCATGTAAAAACATATACCATATTAAATGTTATAGTACACTAGGAATATGTATTACACAAGCACTGGCGTAACCGGGGGGGGCATACCCCCTCATTGGCTTGTATTTATATTCTTTCCAAGTTTTCCCTACAATTCCTAATTTCGTTATGTGAACTTTCTCAGTTTTATGTTCTTTAGCTTCAACTTACATCTAGCTCACTCAAAATCCTGTTCACGGTTTCCAAAATTCCGGCTTCAGCGTAGTCGGGATTCGCTGTAGCTGAGTGACGTCAATACAGTGGCATATTATAACACTCATTTAACCAATGTGAAGGAAATAATAAAGTTTAAATGTTATAACAAATAAATAAATATTATGTGCAAATATGAATTTAAGACTTGCCTCCCCCCCCCCTTTTTCAAATTCCTGGATACGCCGATGTACATGAGTATTTAAGAATATTTCATGTACATTGTTATTATTGCCTTAAGCAATATATTCAAAAGATCCAAAAGAACAAGTTCGACAAATAAAGAATTTATAAATATTAGGAATAAGTATTCGGTAACGTTAAATTGTTTTCTTACTCTATTACCTTTATAAAATTCTAGATAAGAAAACATACAGCTGTTAGTTTATGTAACACAGAGAAACATCATTTTTAGCTACATAACAATGCCTAAAGTACGTAATAAATATGTTTAATTAGTTTATTAGTTACCACATTGTTTGTAGTTAAGTGCAAAGCTCCACAATGGGCTATCTGCTCACCACGGGTATCGAAACCCGGGTTCTAGCCTTGTAAGTCCGCAGACATACCGCTTTGCCACTGAAGGACCAAAAGTTTTTATTTTGACTTTAAGAAAACGTGATTAAGTGGGTTTTGTACGATGAGACGTACGACACTGTCGCTTTAACGTCATTGCCAAATTTTACTGTTATATGATGGTTAAAACAATAATAGAAAACTAACTACTTCAATAATCAGGTACGTTTAGCTGTTATGTAATGATTAAAACAACAATAGAAAACTAACTACTTCAATATCAGGTACGTTTAGCTGTTATGTGATGGTTAAAACAGTAATAAATAACTAACTACTTCAATAATCAGGTACGTTTAGCTGTTATGTGATGGTTAAAACAGTAATAAATAAAACTAACTACTTCAATAATCAGGTACGTTTAGCTGTTATGTGATGGTTAAAACAGTAATAGAAAACTAACTACTTCAATAATCAGGTACGTTTAGCTGTTATGTGATGGTTAAAACAGTAATAGAAAATTAACTACTTCAATAATCAGGTACGTTTAGCTGTTATGTGATGGTTAAAACAGTAATAGAAAACTAATTACTTAAATAATCAGGTACGTTTAGCAGTTTCTTTTCCACTAATACTGTAGGTACATTTTGATAGAAAAATTAACATTATTTTCAGATATGTTCATTTTACGAACACATGGTCTACTTAACATATTGAAAACTGCTAGGTGGTGAAATTATATTAAAATTACTTTGAAATTTTATTTTAACATAAAATTGATATGACTCGACTAACTGAACCTATGTTTGTTGTCTGTCAACTTTTGTGAAAACTTGGATCCGCTGATTCAGTACAATAAGATATATGAAGTTGCAATAAAAACTTATTTATAAACTAAACTAAAAGTAACTCTGTATAATCTCTTCAACTTCTCACGCATTGAGCTAAGGAAACTTTTGTCGCTGTGGTATTCTGTGTTATGTATTTGCATGCAGTTGGGTTACCTTCCCAAAAAATAAGATTGTTTGATTGGTTGGAAAGTAGCTGACGAATAAGGAACTGTAATAGGTTGTAGCAGGACAACGGACAGTAATATTTTGTAGCTGGAAAACGGACAGTGATGGGTTGTAGCAGGACAACGGACAGTGATATGTTGTAGCTGGAAAACGGACAGTGATGGGTTATAGCAGAACAATTGACAGTGAATAGTTGTAGCAGGACAACGGACAGTGATGGGTTATAGCAGAACAATTGACAGTGAATAGTTGTAGCAGGACAACGGTCAATGGTATGTTGTAGCAGGACAATGGACAGTGATATGTTGTAGGTGGACAAAGGACAGTGATGGATTGTTGCTGGACAACGGAGAGTGATATTTTGTAGCAGGAAAAAGAGCAAAAAAGAAAATAAATTGCTTTTAGAAATGAAACGAAAGCTGAAATTCACACTAAAGTACCACAAGTTGACCCATTTCCCGAGTTCTTTAATACTCTGGTATGTCAGATATTTGCACAATCTTCACTCCACAAATGCTGGAAGCTTTAGAAATGAAAAAACAAATACGAACGTATAAGAACACGTCTCTTTCAGAGTGGTTTTACAATATTACGTTTTCGAGCTTCTTCGAAATAAATCATTCTTTCCATTTGCAGCAATCTGAGAATAGTTAAAGTTGATGTCGGACCAGAGAGCACATATGGTTACACTTCTGGTCTCTGAAGGTCAACAGACCAACGAAAGAGGTGTGATAACTAAATACATGTGACAATACTGGTTTGAAACAGTCCATAGTGAACTTCTAAAGACAGCGGAAATGTAGAAATACTCAATAATTAAAGTTCTAGAAGGATAGGTTTGGAATGAAGAACATCACAACTCTTTATTTTTTTCATCTCTTCCCGAGTGACATAAAAATCAATATATTTATATCAAAGCGAAACGATATAAAAATATTTTAAAAACTATTTATTACTATTAATTTGAAACAAATAAATAAAAACACGCATACATAAAAGCATAAATACCTGTTTCGTATATTCCAGGATAGTCTTCAATTTCTAGAATATGGCACTCTCTAACAAAACCTACTTGTATATATATATATGACTGAAATACTGCGTGCATACACCGTGACTGATATAAAACACTAATAATATTTTATGTTTATTCTCAAACGTATCTCTGCACACTTTGGTTACCTTATTTTTGCTGATAGGATGCCCCTACTAAATATATTGATATTTTATGGCTCCTGCGTCATAAAATGAAGATATTATAGAGTGAAATTATTGGAGTAGTTTGATATCTATTTTTAGGTTACATACCATAGTATCCCGTAGATGTAGCGTTATTGCTACAATACTTCTCACTACTATTTTTACCAGGACATAGCAGTCAATTACAAAACTGAAAATTAGGCTTGGCAAGAAGTATTTTCGAAAACAGCAGGTTCAATTTATATTTGTCTGCGGACTTACAACGCTAGAAACCGGGTTTCGATACCCGTGGTGCGCAGAGCACAGATAACCCATTGTGTAGCTTTGTGCTTAACTTCAAACGAGCAAACATCAATTTATACTATAAATTCATGTTACCAACTTTTACGCCACAAAATGTCCTTGATATTTTTTTTTCTGGAAATTGTGGCTAGTCTAAATGACACAGTTTAAATATTCAGAAACTAAGCACAAACCATTAAAAAAGAGTAAAAGTTAATGAAACTACTCTATGCAGGAATCACATAGAGCATGTAAGAAATAAACACAACTTCAGTTGAAAATAAACAGCAAATAATATTTATATATTCATAGGAAGTAAACTTGTGATCACTTAATTAAGTCAGTAAATAAACTGGTGAATAATAAAACATAATATAATAAAGTACAGATGAGGTGAATAATACACAAAATATTTACACAGGACAGGAGGATTGCCAATCAATGGTATTTTGGAGTTGTTGAAGAGGTCATGACCTGGACATAAATGAACAGTTTGACCCTGAAAACCTAACTCGTTTCTATGTTCGGAATGTCTAACTGTCATTTAAATTGTTTTTATTTGATCTAGTAATGGAACTGATGAAGGCTGGAGCAAAGAGTTTGGATTCCTACGCATATTTACATGGCATTCACACAGGAAGAAAGAAGGGATTAGTTTTTGGTCATTGCAGACCTGCATTAGTAATGAGTCCAACTGATGACGTCAACTAGCGTCACCAACAAGGTGACTTGTTACTTGGTTAGCAACAACAAGTAACTGTAGAGTGGTGTTGCCTCTTCCATGTACCACGATTTATCAGACTAGCATCTCGGGAATAGATATTCATAGATACTTTAAAGTAGTGCCACATCTTTTGACTGCATAAGTTAGGAATGTTTACTGAAAGTTGTAAAAAGTACCAAACTAACTACAAGTTTTGGGAGCCTAGAAAATTTTTAATAAATACTATCTCATTCACTGATCAGGTTGGTGACTTCACAAGTCATTGCTCAATTACTATCCTCACTCTGAAAGCTCAACAGTCCAATTTATTCTTAATTCCCTTAGTAAAGATGTGAACACCGTCTCTACTCAGTAATCACAGGAAATGGGCATGCAAGTACAGTGTACAGCATGAATAATTGACTTGTGACTACGTGCTTCCTACATGCAATAATTGCCTTTAAAACATGGTGGCATGTGATAAAGTTTGGTTCATTAATGCACTTGTGGGCGGTAGAAGCACCCTCACGTAATTCACGGATAAAATAAAACAGAATAAAACTTCAGCATAAATTGGGTAGAAAAGTTTTTAACTATTTTAGAGAAATAAACTTTAAAACATAGTCGTATTATTAAAAAAAGGCAATAAAATCGCACGGCAAAATAGCCATATAAGGTGTCAGTATTTACATTTATAAATTATATATAAAGTTAATAATGACAGCCGGTTATTCTACACCAGAAATTTCCATACAATAAGCACACAAAATGTATAACCACATGAAGTCTGTCTGTTGCATATAAAAACAAAGGGTGAATGATAAGTGCAAAAAGACTTGTTTAGAGGTTATTTATGTGGTTGTTTATGTATTTATATTTGTAGTTAAATATGTCTCCACATTAGATGTAAGTATCTACTGTATGAAGAAAGTTCTACCAGGTTGCTTACACCAGTTTATCTTGTACTGGGCCTATTGTTGATAGGAAGCCATTGTGTAATCTCTTATATTGATATGGTCAGTTATATACAGTAGATGACTGTAATCCATTGCCAAAACAATATCCCTTGATAGTAAGGTTTGTTTGTTTTTGAATTTCGTCCAATGCTACAAGAGAGCTATCTGCGTTAGCCATCCCTTATCTAGCAGTGAAAGACTAGAGGGAAAGCAGTTAGGCAACATCACTCACCGCCAACTCATGACCTACTCATTTACCGTCACACTATAACCGCCCCCCCC
>NW_013666319.1:273785-282707 GCF_000517525.1 Limulus polyphemus | reverse complement strand
CAAGAGAGCTATCTGCGTTAGCCATCCCTTATCTATCAGTGAAAGACTAGAGGGAAAGCAGTTAGGCAACATCATTCACCGTCAACTCATGACCTACTCATTTACCGTCACACTATAAGCCCCCCCCCCCAAGGCTGAAAAGGCACGTGCGGTGACGGAGATTCGAACCCGCGACCCGCAGATTTCGAATCAAGTGCCCTAACCACCAGGCCATGCCAGGCCTTGGTAGTAAGGAGGGCTATCTAACTCAAACTAATGGGGAGAAAAAAAAGAAAAACATCAAGCGAAACAGGAAGTAAGTAAGGCAAGGAATTCAAAGAAGTCAAGATAGAGGGAGAACGAGGTGGATAAAGGAGATAAGGATTGGCAGAAGGATGTATGGTATCCTGTAAGGGTGAGAGATGTAGTGAAGAAATAGGTGTTGGTAAACCTTGTGTGTTTTTAATGTCATATTGCTTTAAGGAGAAGCAATTCCTGAAACCAAGGCCGTAAGAAGCGGTAAGGTCAGTCAAGCCATAGCCTGACCATTTTCCAAGGCATGTATAGTTACAACTTATAGATTAAAACTTGCTTCTTTTAATTCAATACATTACGCTGTGTGTATGCAGTATTTGTGGTTAAAATGGCTCAAGGTTTAATCTCATAGCATTAAATTTTCAAAAACTTTCTGAGGGCATCCTCCCAGACCCCCCTAGAAATCGCAATTTGGAAATGGCCTGACCACTCTAAAATTGCTCCCTACGACAACACTTAAAACAGTTCTATTAAGATCGATTGTGACAGATTGTGCAGTATTATAGTTTATTCACTTACCCATGCAAAATTTAAAACAGTGACAGGTCCAGACAAGCCTTCACTTTTCTCCTCCACATCTACCATAGTGAAGATCATCTGCTTGGTTTAGGTTGTTTTGAATTTCGCGCAAAGCTACACGAGAGCTATCTACGCTAGCTGTCCCTAAGTTAGCAGTTGTAGACTAGAGGGAAGGCAGCTAGTCAAATCCACCAACCGCTAACTCTTGAGCTACTCTCTTACCAACGAATAGTGGGATTGGCTGTAACATTATAACGTCTCCACGGCTGAAAGGGCGAGCATGTTCGAACCCACGACCCTCAAATTGTAAGTCGAGTGTCTTAACCACCAGGCCATAAGTTAGTCTGCATGCAGCAGAGAAAAATGGTGTTAGGTAACATAGAAAAGTACGAAATGGGTTTCATTTCCCTTGGCCCAGTAAAAGTGGTGGAATGATATTTTAAGTGCCACTTAAAATCAACATGTACCATATTATAACAGGAGATCTGAAAATATTTGTTTAACAGAAATGTAAGTGAGAATGGCTACACTAAGAAATTAAGGGACTACATAAAAGTGTTCATGATAGGCAAATATTTTTATTTACAAAAAATAATAGCTGAATATAGCGCGTGAATTACGCTGAAGTCTTATAAGTTGGTTAAACCATTGTTGCTACTAGAAGTGAAGAATATTTCACTACACAAAAGTTCAAAATATTCTAAAAATCTTGGCTTTGCTTAGAGTTAAATCAGAATCTCTAAGTTGTGATATTACTCCCAGAATGCATTTTCCTTCCACACTACTCGATCAATTGGATACACGCAAAACTATATTTGAACACCTCTCTCTTGCCATATAACAATAAAATCACGACCAATTTAGGCCAACTTCGGGATTACTGAGCTCACTAACCATGTGTGATGATAGACGTATCCTTAAATTATAATTACAGTGTATGCGAAATACCTAAAACCATGCTTAATGTAAGTTAAGTCTGGCAAATCTGTTCAACTAAATTAGGTCTAGAAACCTGTATTTAAATTTTGCCAAACAACCTCAATAAAAAGATATTCAAGTTATATGTTATGAAAAAGTTATGATAGCTTGGTATCATAGTTCTTCACCTTTTATCTCAGGATGTCACATTAGCTTGCTCTTAGATTTAAATAAAATTGACATTTAAATCATAACTCAACCTATCATAATGGAGCCAGGTTCCTAAGTCTGGACAACCGTGGATGCATAGGACCTCAATGGGGGTGTTGTAACAGGGATTAAGGTGAAGGTGGAGCCTCCACTCAACTGTACCTACCCTAAGAAACTATCCCATATCTCAAGAGTAGGATACCAAAGAACAGCAGTCTACCGGCTATGCTCAGACTTTTTTATGCTTAGCGGAGAACTGATACACCCTGTTGACATAATGTACAGTCCTTCGCCTAACACGGTTATTTCTCAGTGTCCACAGGAACATTTGGAATAGTTTAATTTAGCTGTAACTGATTCATATGAGTCCACATGCCACCAATCAAGAAAGTTTTGTTACAGTAAGAGAAGATCTATGAGAAGAAAGTCAGAGAATGGAGGTTGGGTGTGGTTATAATATCATCCTAGAACATGGCAGCTCTAAGTCCATAGGCTATTACTTACATTATTCTTAGACAGTTTATGCAGCTCAACTACAAGCTCCAATGGTTGTTGTAATGGTATACAAACACGTTTATTAAACACATGGAAAAATTGCAACCATATGTTGCAAAAGATTTGCCCATTTTATGGCTGGACCTGAAAAAAACAAAGAGCCAAGAAGAAGAGCCAAACAATAACAAATAAATCGCCATATTTGTTTACTCAAACCCAACAGTTAACAAAGTACCCATTGAAAGTGAAACACTAAGTTCCTGCGATAAGGAATCAGAATTAAATTAAGTTCGATCAGCGTGAGGGGGGAAAAAAGATTTGCTCTTCTGTAGTTTGAAGCATTAAAAGTGTTTGAACAGTGTCAGCTAGAGTCTACTTTTTAATTGGTATTTTAGAGTGCTTTTGATGTGTTAGAGGAATTGGGTTTGATCTCAGATCATATAAAGAAGTTAGATCACTGAAGTTGTGATAAAATGCTGGCCTGTGGTGGTACAACGATACTCGAAAGTACTTTTTTAGATATATTATAATTTTCTTTCAAAACTTGAACTAAAAAATATACACTTTAATGTTATAACAGTTTTGCTGTGTTTTTCATTTTTAAATGAGTTAGTTTGTGGCTTTTGACAATCGATACCCAATAGTTATTAAAGTTAGATGAGTTTTTGTCGTAGGCTCTCCAAATGGTATATAAGTCTTGGCTTTGCTTGAGTTAAATTATGAAACAGTATAAATTGGCAATTTTTTATAATTGTTTTTCGTCTTCAGTAACAAAGAAATATAAGATAACCCATATACCTTATGTTAAAATAAAAAAATACAAAAAATGTTGTAAAAACCATAAAACACATTGTGCTTCTCCAAAGGAAGTTAGTGTAGTGTTTAACTGTAGTGTTTCTGATTACATCCAGAGTTTGTTTCTACTTTAATGCGCGTGCTCAACTGAGTGTATCTTTGTTCAGCTCGAAGGTTAAAAGTATTGGGACAGTCGTTTATGACAGAGAATTATTGTAGAAACGAGAGTTCCATATCTCGTATAAATATTTTACTATAAATAGACAGTAAGATAATACATGAAACCACTTCACAAAACACTAGGACTGAGATTACTTTACACAGCTACTTATTGCTATTAACCTCTAAACTTAACCATTAGTTGTGTTGTTACAACTATTTTCGTCAAATTAAATCCATGTGTGGTAACTTTATACCATAAGCAAAACCCTTCTATAGTTTAAATATTAATAGAGCTTTTTTTTAATTTCTGGAGAGATTGCAGTACTTAATTTCAAAGTTGTAGTTGCATTACAACCTTAAGCACTCATTAAAGCACGATTTTAGGGCTTAACACTCCTATAATAGAACTCCAATACGTGATATTTCTATCTTTATACATGGTTGTTGGGCTGGGTAATCATCTAAGATAGGTTGTTGGAATGACGATCATGTGGAAAGTTGATACTTCGAACACTCTATTAGCCTCGTTTCTGATCGAGTTGATAGAGTCAGCTGGTAGAAATCTAAGAGTATAGTGACGTCTTAACCAGCTCTAGTCGGAACAACTCTAACTTTTGTCTAAGTATTTGTATCTCTTCTAGCATATATAATAGCTGATACTGTAAACAAAGAGTTGTAGATATTATGTTATTGTCTACTTCGCTCAAATATTGTATTTTACTTTAGTTTAGGTGTGCTTGATTTTAAATAAAGTAATTTCATTTGTAAAATTTTGCATTCGATATATTTACCTGTTCTAGTTGGTTTCAATAAAATCCTGTTCACTGGAGAATTTTTCTTACCTATAAGCACACATTTAGACAGATATACTACACATGTCTAAAAATTTAATCATTTTGCCATACATCCAAACCGAACGAACGCTAAATCCTAATTAATTATATTTCTCATTTATAAGTTTTAGAATGCGTTGAATATTATTAATAGCGTGAGAGATTTGTAAGTATTGTTGTCGGGTGTGTTTGTTTTACATGGACGTTTGTCTGGAGATAGTTTTTAATGTCATGTGATGAGGGTGTAACTGAATGAAAACGATTTTATGAAAAGTTTAGTATACGATTTGGTCAACATATAACACCAGTTAGACTCGAGTAGAAGTAGTTGTTGATTGATTATTGAGTTAGTAATTTTGTCTGTTACTTCAATTGCAGGAATATTAAGTTTGTGTTTCGACGAAGAAATGGTGATACAAAGAAGTACCGTATATACGAGAAAATTAGCAAGTGACTAACCTTATTTGTGAAGTTACGCTTATTGTTAGTTCGTGAAACTGTGTAAGTGTAGAACTTGTAGTGGAAGAAATAAAACGCTTTCGTCGTTATTAAGTGGACTAGACTTGGAATTATTTTTTTCTCGAATAATCCAAAAGACGCTGCCCAACAATACGAACCGTTTTTACAATACTAATCTGAATTAAACGTGTTTGTTTTAAGTTTGTCATTTTTGTTTAGTTGCTTTAGGTGTATGTTACTGGGCTGTATTCGCTTTTTAGTTTCTTGATTTACATAATACAGCAGTTACACCCCCAACAACATGGTATCTGTTCTTCACGGATGTATGTGTACGTTGGCTTGTTAATCCACATATCATGCATGCTCACAACCTCGGGTCACGTGACTAGCTATTATGTATGCTTCCAATAGAGGTCTGTAACGAAACGCTACAACACGAGCTAGAAAACTCGCATTGCTAGCCTGAATACACGGAAATACAATACACATGCTTAAATAGAAACAAAACTTTGCTTTCTTCAGTTAACAAGCACTTTTATACTTCTTAAGCCATGAGCCTATTCACATTGAGCAAATGAATGAATAATTAACTCCCTTTCAAATACATATTTGTACATTATAACTGTATTAAAAAACCGTTGTTACCAAAGCTACTGTAACACAAGATACCATAGTAACAGCTTCCTTTTCTGCTTGATCTGTTTGTCCCTCTATTGAAAAATGTCATAAAGGTAAAAATAGACTTGTTTGTTTATTTATTAAGTAGTTTTACTTTTCTCTCTAACTTGATCATCTTTCAAATTCTGGCATGTTTTTCTTTCGGGTTTAAGTGAACTTGCTATGCTTCAGTATCGTAGTATATAAATCTTCATGCTTGTACACTGACTGGGCATTTCATTAGGACTTTCAACTAATATCAGGCTAAGCCACCCTTCACCGCCGTAGTAGCGTATTTAGACGTGTAATAGACTCCATAAGATGCTGGAAGATGTCTTATTCTATGTTGGTCATACGTTGATAGGTATGATCTTCAACTCTTTCCCATAAGTCGCGAGTAGAATACGTTCCAGTTCATCACAAAAATGTTCAATCGTATTGAGATCCACCGATGGTTCTGGTGAGAGGAGATGAATGATGTCATTGATGTTCATGCCCTTCGAATATATTTCAAACAAAGTAAGCATTTTGCACTATTGTATTATCAACAGAGTGGGAATGTAGCATTATGAAATACACGTGGTTGAAACAAACATTTATAATATATATATATATATTATCTCTTTATGTTTTTCGTCCCTTCTAGTCACCAAAGGCACATCTGACATGTGAACGTTTAGCAGGTTTTTACATTTCCTACAGTAACTTGTAGCGTTGAAACAACGTAAAGATGGTCAAGTACATTATATAGTTTCGCAAAATTCTCTCTTCCATCAGTACATAAAAGGGCGACATTTGGAGCTTCTATTCATTTACTACCCACATTTACTACTCTATATTTGTATGTTTGCATTTGAGATAAATGGTTCTTCGAACTGGTTATCAGCTGTAACAGTTTTGACGTCATCAGCATGGTCATCAGCTTCACTAGTGAAGCAATCGGTCACTGGAACTTGATGTGACGTCTGTTTCGCCTTAGAAGCCTGTATGGCCATCTTTTACCAGCCTTTTATCACTGTCTGACAGCCACAGTTTTTCTTGGTCGATTATTTGTTGATTTGATAGACTCTGGCGACAGTTGGAGCGATGTGTGCAGACTGACCATAATATGACCACATCTCCATTATTTAAAAGGCTCCAGTAATCATCTGACATTATCAGCTTACTTTGGATGTGTATAAATAAAGAGAGTGTTTATAAACGTGTGTGAGAGGAGTCCTAAAAATAGTAAAAATTATTAACTACTTTATAATCCTTTATATATATATATATACTATTACAAATACAGTTTTGGGTGTTTATTTTGAAATTTCATTTATTCACGGGCAACTAAACAATAAAAAAAGTTATTAACTGTTATACCTTCAGACCTTATAACGTATTTTATGTTCTGCACGCGCTTGTGTGCTATATTTTAACTTACTTTATTCATTTCTGTTTTTAGTGTAATTAAATTAACTTATATTTATGTGCCTTAATTTGTTTTAAAACTTACAACATACACTTTTAAGTTCACCTTAACTTACTTCTCACTCTTTATCTTAAAGTTATCCAAAACCACTTTCTTTAATTAGATGTATAGAGTTCACATTTTTACTGAAGTGTCAGATAATCTATAATTATTACCTGATTATATGTTTTAAGTGTACTAGCATTAACGATTTCCTGGACTTATGATTTTTTTTTATATAATGAGGTATTTCTGAATCATACTTTAATATATTTTGCTGTATTTATCAAGTTGTATTTTTTTCTAACTTGGGAAATTGGTCTTGCTTCAATGACAACTGTTGTCTTTCATTCCGTTCTGGTTTTGCATGCATACTTGACTAAAAACCGTCCGTAAATGGGCATTATACTTTATAAGCAGCAGAACTTTGTTACAGCATTAACTTGAGCTTTGTATGTTCTCCGAATTTTCCTTTGTTCACAATTTTTCTTTTTCCAAGCGTATCCGCCACAGCCAATAAATGATATTACGAATTAGCACGAGAGAGACCTGTTTAGCAAGAACGTTTAGGTGATGTACGTGTTTACGATTTGACACCTCTTTTTTTTTCCGGATTGAAAAAAAATAAAAATAACGTGATGATAACCTAACGACATAAACATATAATGAAATACAGTGCAAATAATTTTATATGATTACTTATTTATTAATTGTTTAGTTTTATCATGTATCATACTTTAAAGTATTCAGATTAGATTTTAATATTTGGAAATTTGTTTCTTCTGTTGTTTTTTTTCTTATTCTTTAGATGTCAGCTTGAACCTTAATAACAGATAAATATACGGAAAATGGAAGTTAATGGTTACTAGAAACGATGTTTATAATATCAGTATATATGTATTTTCAGTAAGAATAACTTGTATGTAGAAGTATTTTTATATACCATTGAAAAAGTACCTTACGTATTGGTTGTAAATATACATTGCTGCTACTTTCCTCAGTAAAAGTACCTTACGTATTGGTTGTAAATATACATTGCTGCTACTTTTATCAGTAAAAGTACCTTACGTATTGGTTGTAAATATATATTGCTGCTACTTTCTTCAGTAAAAGTACCTTACATGTTGATTGTAAATAAATAAATACTGTTCTTACTTTCCTCAGTAAAAGTACCCGTTACCGGGAGTTCCGACAGGCTCCATTTGGTGAACAGGAAAAACAAAAAAAAAGGACAAGAAAAGTAAGCCTTAAGTTGTAATTGTGTAAACGCCGAGATTCCAGTAGACTGACTAACAACTATTTGGTAATACCGACTTGTTGTCTTACCACAGTATACATCAAAAGAGATTGACCATCTCCATGACTTAGGTGAACCTGGGTGGGAATCAGTCGGCTAATAATTGTTTGGTGTAGTACCGACTTGTTGTCTTACATCTGTTTACATATAGAAGGGATCTGACAACCTCCGTGACTTAGGTGAACCTGGGTGGAATCGGTTGGGTAACAATTGTTTTGTATAGTACTAACTTGTCTTACAGCTGTTTACATATAGAAGGGATCTGACAACCTCCGTGACTTAGGTGAACCTGGGTGGAATCGGTCGGGTAACAATTGTTTGGTATAGTACTGACTTGTCTTACAGCTGTTTATATATAGAAGAGATCTGACAACCTCCGTGACTTAGGTGAACCTGGGTGGAATCGGTTGGGTAACAATTGTTTTGTATAGTACTGGCTTGTCTTACAGCTGTTTACATATAGAAGAGATCTGACAACCTCCGTAACTTAGGTGAACCTGGGTGGGAATCAGTCGGCTAACAATTGTTTGGTGTAGTACCGACTTGTTGTCTTACATCTGTTTACATATAGAAGAGATCTGACAACCTCCGTGACTTAGGTGAACCTGGGTGGAATCGGTTGGGTAACAATTGTTAGCGATTTTTGTCTGGGAATGAGTCATTATTTTTGGCATTTAAGATTCGCATAGAGAATCCATTTTTCATCACCGGTGACAATTCTTGCCCAAAAATGGTTCACGCACATTACGCGCCAGAAGAGACGAAGCAACGTTCACGTGTTGGAAATGATGATCATCAGAGAGTTCGTGAGGCTCCCAAACACCTTCTTTATG
>NW_013666319.1:265806-272952 GCF_000517525.1 Limulus polyphemus | reverse complement strand
ACTAAACTTTACACATTATATAGGCTACACTAATGGGACGTTTAGGCGATTCGTTTAACTATTATACGTGATGTACGTTGTTTTTGTGTGTGTGGGGGGGGGTTTAATGAAAGTGTTCCAAAACGCGACATTAATTTCTTGACGACCTAATACATATGAAAGTTTACAATTAAGGAATAATAAATGGTGAGACGAAAAAGCAAAATACAGAAACAAGAATATTTACCATTTCACTTTGCTTATATTAATTAAAACTTGTTAACTGGGTTCTGTAAGTAATTAAAATTAAATTAATTAAAAAATACATTAGTTATAAAAGTTAAAAGGTTCAGTTAATATTATCAGAAATATATATTTTTTGTATACTTCTCAAAATTCAAAACAAATTCTCATAAATTGAACCTTTTTGTATGCTGTTACATTACAAAAACAAGAATAACTAAACGATGGCATACCTGTCAGATTTATTTTTTGACACACATTTTATTGGGATTTTTCACGTGTATAATATATATATTTGACCTGAGAGTTAAACTGTTAGTTGTACTTACAAACAAGATATCACTGTGATAAATTATTGGTTACAATAATTGTTATTTTACAATAAAACGTGTTTTTAACATCGAGCATCATCTTTCCTTTGTTACTGTTTTATTTTCTGTCATTGTTGGAAAAACTCTACAAATATAATAGATAATTAATAGTTTAACGGAAAAAAATTCAATTTCAGAATCGGACTTCTGGTTGTTGTTTGGTCATGAGACCCGGGAGGATCAGGCTATCACCGGACCTTGACCTCCCTGTTGTTTAGTTGCTTGAATTTGTCCAGTGAGACCTATATTATTCCACAATATCGTGAGATCCGGTTGTCAGGGAAACATATTTTTATAACACACAGCCGCTGTTTGCGCGCTACAACTGACCGTAGGTTGTTTGCACATGCGAGTGGCTTTTTCAGACCATGTCGATGGTTGTAAAACGCAGATTATTTCTGTTCTTTACTGTCAAATATTTCATATTTTATCGTTCACAGTCTTGTTCGAAAACAGTTCCATAATTCTCGATAAAATATATACAATGGTAATTCTATTTTTTACATAAACACCCTCTAAAATACAATTAACACTAAATCTAGCTACATCAGGCCTTTGTGATAAAACGTGTGTATACCGGTGTTAGACAAACAATTTAGCAGTGCCTTCGGATGTACAAACAGACAAGCGGAATATTTTGGGTTTGGATTTTATAGAACAACGAATGCATTGGTGAAGAAACAGTAGAAGATCCAGACCATTCGGCGCGAAAACTCGCAGCCATCCGACACTGGCCGCTTGTTAGGAGCTTGTTCTGTTCCGGATAAAAAATAATTTACTTTACGATAATAATTTATCTAATATTGAGAATTGAAGAAGATGTCAATATTTGTGTTGATTTTGATATTTTTGCTGGGAACTGGAGTTTTAAGTGGCAGGGACTGATTGAGAACAATGTGAGGACCTACCAGCTGTGATATTTAAGCCTAGTTTTGTAAAAGCCTGCACACAGTTATTAACCGAAGTCGTTTGACGTTGACTTTATGAAGAGCAATGAGAACAAGACTGTCATATTGACATCATGCCATCACTTGGCTGGTAATAAGTTGTCGATACTTTATTTTTATAGATAAATATAATAAAATTAACAAGAATATCTTATTTGCTTTTTTAGTCCAAGTTATCAAACTTTAATTTCTTCTAACTCTTAAAATGAAATAATTCTAACATTGTTCCACAAAGATGAATTCAAAATGACAAATTACGATTCATAAACTTATCGTTAATTTTTTCTACGTGCTTTTCCTGGTTTAAATTAATTTGTGAATAACTGGACCCAGACAAAAAATTCCTGGCGATTTGTAGTGTTAATTTAATTTTAGAAATAAAGATTGAAAATAAATACCGGTGGTGATCGGATATCAATCACTGTCATGGTAAAAAGTCTACACGATCACTTAGTCTAATTATTAATTAGCTGCTAATAGTGTTTCATTGTTAGATGATAGCTACTAACTAATTTTTATATTACTTTCAGCTATTAGTCTGCTCACATCTTTAGTAAGTGACTATTAGCAATGGACTAAGTTTAGCCCTTACACATAACAAAATTCTCACCCTACAAAGAGCTAAAAACCATACAAGAAATAACGCATAGCCTACGACAAGAATAAAAATAAAGTCCAGAAAGTTCTAAAGTATAAACTCCACTGTAATACTACTTTAACAAAGAAAACCGCCGTCATAAACTTAAAGAAAGACAACCATAGCAATTCTACCAGAAGACAAAGTAGTTTCTTGTAATCAATGATAAAAAGAAGCTCAAACTCAAACTCTGGTTGAAGATGGCCACTATATGAACACCAAGTTTAGCACAAGACAAATTAACTAACTCCTCAAGAAACATCAGAAATAACTTGTAACAAAAAACATTTATCATCTAACAGTACATCACAGCACCTCCCCACACACCTATGGTCTATCAAGTATTCACCAGCAAGGTTACACTTTCTGTCACCATGCCACCTTTTAGCCAGATATGTTTTGGATATATCATCATTAGTAGGTAAAATATTATTCCATGTTAAAAACTAATTCAACTATGTAGAAATTATAAAAGAAACCACGATAATCTCATAAGACAAAATGATTAGCTTCATTGTACAAGTCCCTGAAACACTACGGGAACTGCATCAACAGTTTGAAAATTATAGAATTCTCAAGGAACACACCAAACTGACAATATCCACGATGATAGAACCTACAACTTTCTACATCAACACAATGTACTCCCAACATGAAAATAAGTAATACTATCAACAAGATGGAACATTTCGAAGATGACACCTTCAAAACAGCCACTCGCTGAGGATTTAACTCGGATACGTAAGGATACATTAATAACACGGCCACACATTACAAACAAGGTTCCATAATTCATAATGACTATTTGAAAATATATCATCCATGGTATATGAATCAAGACACTTAATTCATATACCATCAACGTTTACAGGAAACCTCGAATATAAATCAAATCACCCCAACAGTTTTAAGAGGAGTGGTGACTGCCTATAAATTTCCAGAATGAAGAAGATTCGTAATACTGAGCTGCCAAGAAGAAGGAGCAAAATCACATCACTGACAACTTTCATCAACAGTGATTATCCGGAACACTTGATAAAAAATAAAGAAAGAAGATAAATAACCAGAATAAGCAGGAATAAAATAACACTCAGCCATATTCCCATGTGTCTAAGGTTTCTCTGAAAATATAATACGGGTATGTAAACAGCATAAGTTATTCAGAAGCCACAACACGATAGGATCACAATTAGTACACACCAAGCCACCTGAAGACGAAATGAAGAGCAAAACCATTTATAACGTCTCTTGTGAATGTGGATTCTGAGACACTGAGTAAAAATAAAGAAAAATACCAACTAAACTTAGAACTTAGTAGCATAATAAATACACAAGACTGTAATATTGATCTATCTGGAATAGCCCATAATAAATACATAAGACTGTAATATTGATCTATCTGGAATAGCCCATAATAAATTCACAAGACTGTAATATTGATCTATCTAGAAAAGCCCATAATAAATACATAAGACTGTAATATTGATCTATCTGGAATAGCCCATAATAAATACATAAGACTAATATTAATTTATTTGGAATAGCCCATAATAAATACACAAGACTGTAATATTGATCTATCTGGAATAGCCCATAATAAATACACAAGACTGTAATATTGATCTATCTGGAATAGCCCATAATAAATTCACAAGACTGTAATATTGATCTATCTGGGATAGCCCATAATAAATACACAAGAATGTAATATTGATCTATCTGGAATAGCCCATGATAAATACACAAGACTGTAATATTGATCTATTTGCAATAGCCCATTATGCCAGAGAAAAAGACCATACAATACATTGGAATATTATTAGAATAATGAGGTACTAACTACACACGAAAAAATAAGCCTTTCATGTCCACCTAATACGATAGCACACTCAACAGACCTGAATACACCTTTTGAAAGCATTCTAATAGCTGGTAAACCCGGACGAGTAGACCAGCGTCTCTAGCAAGAAGACCAAGGATTGAACCTTGGCCACTACTACCACAGAAACGGTCCCTCTCATGACTTCCCTGAAAACGGCCGCGAATAAACAGCAAAAACGCAGAATAAAAAGTGGTTAGTAATTATTATCCACTAGTTAATATATATATACCGACATATAGCTGATCGAATAGGCTACTAACCATGACAACGAAACTTCAAAATGCATTTAATTTCCTCTTTCGTGTCGTAAGGAAATCAATGCACAACAACTCTGAATTTCCAGACTATACACCTGATGTTTTGTTTGCTTTTAATGATAGATAAAAGAAAGTGGAACAAGTATTAAGCAGATTCGATAGTACTCTACATAAACGTCGCGAGTCTGTAGTTCAGGTAACTTCTTCATCAGCAAAGGCCACTTCAAATTGAGATGCAGATACCACCTATGACGAGGACAACATTTTGAACTTACAATATGAACACAAAGTTCAAACGTGTGATAATTTAGTGAACGAGCGACTCAGCTGTGAAATGGACTTTCTTTGTTGAGAGAAACAAAAATGTTCAGAAAATAACGTAAAGCAGAAACTTGACGGTGATTCAAGGAGTTTAGCTGTTTATACTGGTCTCCAGACATTTTACCACAAGATGCATATCAGTAAGTCTAAAAAACGGGTTTCGATACCCGTGGTGGGCAGAGTACAGATAGCTCATCGTGTAACTTTGTGTTTAATTACAAACAAATCCAGACAATTTCGGTATTTATGATAATTTTTTACTGTTTCTTCATCTGTAATTACAAATGGACTGAAGTTGAATGTATTTATGATGATTTACTTCTGATTTTAACGAAACTGCGTCTGGATCATGAGTTTAAGGATATAATATTGTTTTTTATATAAGTAAAAAGATACAGCCAATATGATTTTCCATAAGTGTTTCTCTTTATTGTATTTTAAACTTCAGCCTCAAGTTCCATGAATATACAGAGGAACACAGTGAAAACACTTCCGCTAGGCCTTTCCTGAAATATTTGTGAAGCTGTTTTTGTTGTCTTCTCAGCACCAAGTTACAGATTATGCTATATGTATTCTGTGCACGGCGGGAAATCAAATTCCAGATTTTAATGTTGCAAGTCTGTAAGTTTACCGCTGCCCCCCCCCCTCTATCCCCACCTAGCGGGCGTGTTTGTGAAGGCCTAGCGGAAGTGTTTTCACTGTGTTCCTCACTTCTTGTAAAATACACCGTATTGAAATATTTACAAATAGACAAACATCTTTTAAGACAAGTTCCCAGACTTACTCTAACTATAAGAAATACAATATTTTGAAATTTCTGATCGAATGATTCTAATAGAAATTGTGTACTTTATGTTGTATTCTTAGGGAGGGAAGATATCCGACAGAGAATTGACTAAAGTGTGTGTTTTTTTTTTGTGATAGAAACTGCCTTGAAAGATCATGGCTTTAACAACAGTGGTGAATTAGGCTTGCGAGGATATGAGTTGCTTATACCCTCATTACACGGAGAAGGAAGAGGAACTATCTCACCGTTTGTCACGAATCCACATTAAACACATCCTTGATGTTATGAAAAGAAGAAAACAGTTCTATAGAGGACATGCCTATCAACTGAATTAATTAAACGTAAAGGTGACAAGGAATACCACATTAATGACAGAATTTTAAATATATATGTTGCTTTATCCAATCACGTAGAAGTAGTGGTGTAAGTCAATGTTTCCCAAAGTTGCAGCCCCCTCCTGGAGGCCGTGAAGTTTATTATGGGGGGAGGTCGCCAAAAAATAGGCCGAAAGCAAAGATGCTGAATTAATTTTAATTCGAAAATTCATTAATGGTTATTTTTTTCTTGTACAATTAGGAAAAATAACTATTTGAAATGCAAGGAATATAATAAGCTAAATATTGAATACATGATATGATGAAATTTGTTGTATATTATATTGTTGATGTCATAAAAATTTCTGTGAATGAATATGATAAAATTCCATCTAATAAATTATTGATCTCTAAAATTTCTATTCTCGTTGGTCATGTAAAAGTTGCTAAGTGGTTTTATATTGGCTAGCAGATCAGATCTAGGTGGTAACTGTCATTTCCTTGCAGCTGTTTGAGGTCTGTAAAATGTGGCGGTAATGATGGATTGTTCTGTGGCAGTTGTCACACTAATCTGGGATTACTTGTTGGATTTATATATAGAAGAAACAAAGTTTATTTATTTCGTTTTTTTTTGTTGGCTGTTTTCTGGCAACAGTTTTTACTTGCTGACTTATCTTTGACTTACTGAAATCAATATCGATAATCTTACCTGGCTAAACCTGTAAAAAATAGATTTAATAAACATACGTACAATCAATATACTGACTGAAAATAAGGAAGAGAAAAAAAACTAAGAAAATATTCCAAGTTTAACATCAATGTAAATCTGTATAAAAATGATCCCATGCTCCTGTAAGCTGTATATTGTAGTATTTTAAATGCCCTGTATATGTAAACTATTAATATATTTATAATATTGCAGTTTGGTTATTTTCATAAAACCTGTAATGTATAACTGCATAATCTTTTAAAATACAATTTGAGCTCATACAACACCAAAAGCTCAAACCACTGCTATTTGTACCAACAACCTCTTCAATACATAGTAACCAGTTATTTAAGTTTTTACAGCCAATAATTTCAGGAAGGTTAAGAGTATATATGTATATATAACTTGTTTATTCAATCATAATGATACTTTTTTAAATTTCAATTCACACTTACATGCAACCACAACAATTATATTTTGAAAAAATAATAGTAATAATGAGCTTTTCTCATGAATTTCTGGTTCTGTTTGAAAAATTCAAAGATAGTATCTCTAGTATAGTCACTCTGTTAAAGACTTCTATCTTAAATACAGGTGCAGGCGTCTCTAGTATAGTCAACTCTGTTAAAGACTTGTATCTTAAACAAAGGTGCAGGAGTCTCTAGTATAGTCAACTCTGTTAAAGACTTGTATCTTAAA
>NW_013666319.1:260387-264889 GCF_000517525.1 Limulus polyphemus | reverse complement strand
TATATAATTGATTCGGTTTTTTCATCTAAAAAAGCGACATTAATTTCTTGACGACCTAATATACTAGAACTGTCTAATATGTGTTTGTAAAATTAAAATTAAAAGAGACCATGGAAAAGTTTACTGAATTATTTATTTATTTTTTCTTCCGGTTTTCTACAATTTTCGAGGGCTCACACTTTAATTCGCTCTTTAATTTGTCTTAAAGAAAAACAAAAATGACAGCAAATTCTATCCCATTACCTCTAATTATCCGGGTCTGTGCGTGGCTAATTGTTAGCATTTCCGAACTGTGAATCTGAAAGTTCCTGGTTCACGTCCTCTTGCCGCAAAACCATGATCCGTACTTTGGAGCCACGGATACCTTTTAGAGTAATGTTCAAATCCAGCCATTCAGTTAGATAAGTGTAGTCCCGGAGTTGGTAGTGGGTGTTTTGAATAATTGTTTTTCCTTTAGTCTTATGAGCTCAAAGTTAGGAAAACAGCTAAGTGCAGTTAGCCCTTGTGTAGTTTTTTTTTTTTTTTTTACAAAAATTCTAAAACAAAATGTTTAAGGAATTACTCTTAAATATTCGTGCAGTTTAAGGTTTGTTTTGTTTCGGATATTTACACAAAGCTAGGTTGGGATTATCTGCGCGAGCTGTCCCTAATTATAAACTGATATACTAGAGGGAAGGCAAATAACAGCGCCTACCGCCAACTCTCCAGTTATTGTAATAGAATAGTGATATTTGAACGTCATTCTAACATAACAGCAGATTGTGGATAGTGATTTTTTTGTCGGCAATGGGACGTTAATCGTGTGGCCCGGCATGGCCAGGTGGTTAGGGCGCTCGACTCGCAATATGAGGGTCGCGGGTTTGATCCCCGTCCCACCAAACATTCTCGCCATTTCAGCCGTAGGGGCGATATAATGTGATGGTGAATCCCACTATTAGTTGGTAAAAGAGTAGCCCAAGAATTTGCGGTGGGTGATGATGACTAACTGCCTACCCTCTAGTATTACACTGCTAAATTAGGGACGACTAGTGCAGATAGACCTCGTGTAGCTTTGCGCGAAATTCGAAAAAAAAACAAAAACAAACATTAACCGTGGACCTTCGAATCGAGCATGCTAACCAGTAGGTCATGGTCGGATAATTTCTTCAAAATAAAATTGTTTTATCTTTGTTGCTTTTTCTTATTTAAATGCATTACAACTCAACCATTTGTCTCTGATGAATATGAATAGAGTTGTTCACAGATATGTTGTAGAATCGCAATTATTAGCTTTACTTTCACAGATATGGTGAAGTACCAGAATTGTTAGCTTTACTTTCACAGATATGGTGAAGTACCAGAATTGTTAGCTTTACTTTCACAGATATAATGAAGTACCACAATTGTTAGCTTTACTTTCACAGATATGTTGTAGAATCGCAATTATTAGCTTTACTTTCACAGATATGGTGAAGTACCACAATTGTTAGCTTTACTTTCACAGATATGGTGAAGTACCACAATTGTTAGCTTTACTTTCACAGATATGGTGAAGTACCACAATTATTAGCTTTACTTTCACAGATATGGTGAAGTACCACAATTGTTAGCTTTACTTTCACAGATATAATGAAGTACCAGAATTGTTCGATTCCCCGAAATGAACAGAGCGCAGATAGCCCATTGTGTAGAAAATGTCACTATCCTCTTGGTGAAACTTTCACATTTATAAAGACGTTTCTAATGAATTTGAGAGTGTTTGTTGTTTTCGTTTTTGTTTATTTATTAGAGCAAAACCACATTGGGCTATTTGCTGCGTCTACCACGAGAAATCGAACCCTGGATTTTAGCATTATAAGTCCGTACACTTACCGCTGCCCCACTGTCTAGTATAGTCACTCTGTTAAAGACTTCTATCTTAAATAAAGGTGCAGGCGTCTCTAGTATAGTCATTCTGTTAAATACTTCTATCTTAAACAAAGATATAGTTAGCTCTAGTAGAGTCAACTCTGTTAAAGACTTCTTTCTATCTTAAATAAGTTTTGCAGTCGGTACCGGCGATAATTGGCGTCAGTACCAATACTGGTTTATAGTATATCCTATGTTATAGTATATCCATAGTTATCATATGTCCCATCTTCGGAGTTTTGACCGAACGCTTCCTCTCGTATTTCAGCTTCGCTTTTTACAGAATTATAAATGTTTGAGGTGGCAGTTTTGAGTTCATACTTCAGTCGATAAGTGAATCTTACCGTGAACATCGGCAATAGCATGAAATATGGAAAACTGGTGACTCTCTCTCGCTTTAAAAGAGAACGTGAATGTGCCTATGTGACTGATTGCACGTTAAGTAGGTGCATGCATGATTAACCCTTAGCATGCGGGCAAGTCAAACTGCGCATGTCACGACGTTTTATTGAGTAAATTTAAAATTTAATTAAACTACTTATTTATCATGGTATAATAACAAACTTGACATCAAGCCATAGATAATAAATCACCTTTTAATATTATATAAGTGTTAAGTTCTTTATTTTATAAGGAAATATTTAAAAACAACCTCTAATTCTCCTAGTGTGAGAATTTGGATATTTCTTTTTGAGCCGTCACCTCGTCTGGATATTTTTCCACCCCCTAGAAAACTATGAAATGTAACGTAAAATATTCTCTATAATTTTGCCATTGATATTCTGAAGCCAAATTTTTATATTCTTTAATCTTATGAGGCTAAAGAGCAATCAATGAAAACTCAAAAACCACTTTCCACGCCTACATCTGACATACTCTAATTTACAATTTGCTAATAGATTTTCCTAAAACCAGCTCCCATTAAATTTATAACCAATAAAAAGCAAAGGTTTCAATTGGTTCATTCCCATAGCCGTCATACCACGTGGGCTTACAGATAATTAACAGTTTGGTTTGATGTGAAAAAAGTTTTCCCACGAAAATTCACTGGAAAGAATAGTTTAATTTCTAACTGCCCAAGTCACATGATTGGAAATGCTCAAATACCGGTACCGGCAACTTGGTATCGCCGGTACTATTGCAAGCCCTGATCTTAAATAAAGATATAGTCATCTCTAGTAGAGTCAAGTATGTTAAAGGCTTCTATCTTAAACAAAGATATAGTCATCTCTAATAGAGTCAAGTCTGTTAAGGTCTTCTATCTTAAACAAAAGCAGTCAAGACACGTGTGAGCAAATATCACCAAGCCTGTAAACAGAAAGAATATTCAATATACTGTGGATTCATAAAACGGACAAATACCTAACCACAGGTAATAACAAATAGATTACCCTGTAAAGAACGTGGAAAAAAAACTACGTTAATGATGTAGCAGTGGTCTTGGTTAGACCTTTATGTATGGTTTAACATTAAATACTAAATGATCATTTAATATTCTTAAGCCACTTGTAAGTTGTTACATTTTACTGTCGAAGATATTTTACATTTGATCATTTAGTTATTAGTTCATATTCTTTTAAAACTATCTATCATTTTAATATTCCGCTACACTCCTCATAAGCCCCCCAAAAATAAATTATACAAAATAGGTATTTTCTTTGAAATGAGTAAGAATATATTTATCCTTTAACAAGAACAGTGGGCGGTAATTACGACGTCCGTCTGTCTGTTAATGTTAACCAATTGTGAATGGATTATCTGTTTTGATAATGCACAAAATCTTGTTGGTTACGAAGAACCAAAAGATCTGAAGAAAGCTGTAGGCGACAAGACTTTTACACACCTTCAGCTTTTCATTTGTATGTATACTTGGAGAACGTGTTACATGCATTTGGGAACTCAATTGGTGGTTAGAGATTTACATTATCTTTCCACTGTTATTTTTCTTTAGTAAATGGACATTATTGCAGATTATTTAACAACAGTTTATCCCAAGAGTTTCGGTATCAGGTATTTCGGGCGGATCTATTTTTTTTTTACATCTTAGCGACTCAGATGACATGCTTACAACAGTCGATTTCTTGCCGTCCAATTCGGCGGATAGCATCAGTTACTAAGGGCTGTGACGTCAAGAAAAACAAACCTTTTTTGTTGTTGTTTGTTTGTTTTTATACGGAGATTTATGGAATTTTCAAAGATATGTTGTTGTCGATGTTTTAGTGCAAACCTACACATTGAGCTAGCTATATGCGCTCTGTCCATTCCAGAGAATCGAACCCCACATTTTAGCATTTTAAGTCTGCAAACTTACAGCTGACCCACCATTAAACTCTAAACAAACGCTTCTATTATTATAAAGTAGTTTATGTTGAAATATGCTGGGAAATAAGATCAAGTTTTAAACTCTGCAGAACCAAAGTTTTCAAGGAATAAGAGTGTTTGCTGCTAGCTAAATAATTTAAAGGAGTCGAAACCTTTCAGACGCCTGCACCTTTGTTTAAGATAGAAGTCTTTAACAGAGTTGACTATACTAGAGACGCCTGCACCTTTGTTTAAGATAGAAGTCTTTAACAGAGTTGACTCTACTAGAGATAACTATATCTTTGATAGAAGTA
>NW_013666319.1:255651-259537 GCF_000517525.1 Limulus polyphemus | reverse complement strand
ATATTTCTAGAAATATACATTTCAAAGAACGCGATCGTTTTTATATGTTAAATCCTTGAAGTCCATAAACTATGTTCAATTTATTATATCATTATTAATATCTTACCAAAAGATGAAACAATCTGACATTTTTGGATTATTTGCTACTGGATTTTGTTGTTTTACAAACTGAAAGTATGTTTCGACTTAAAAATTCAAAAATCAAATGTAGTATATAAAAATAAAATAAAGTTTATATAACTTTTGAAAAAAAACAAAAAACAATGAAAATCGAGTTTAGATCAAATAAAACCGTATCGAGGTTATGATGAATTAAAAAGTAAAATACAATTTAAGATAAAAAGTGCATTGGTGATGTAAATTTTCCATCCAATTCGTTAACATATAATATCCCGTAAGGTGTGAAATATATTATCAAGTAAAAATCGACGTTTTACTTCTTAATAAATATAGTTATAAAACATTATAACAAAGTCGGCATATCTGCCGCTAATGTATGCGAACGAAGATATTGGTTTACGAACATTTAGTACCAACCAAGATTGCCCTACAACGTCTAAACAAAAAGTCCGCGTTCTTACAACGCTAAAAATTGGGTTTACCTAGAAACAATTTGTAAAGTGCAAGTTAAAGTTTTAAAAGCCCTTGGTTTTTTTGGTTCGGCTGCTGCCAGATCTGGTCGAGCGCACGTGCTTTGCTATATCGGAGATAGCTTTTTTTTTTCGTTCTCATATGGGTGAAACAAACAGCAAACAAATTAGCACTGTATATAGTTGTTCCGAGTATAGGAACACAAAATTCAACAACAGATCATCATCAGAAAAAGATTTTGCTTGTGATGGTTTACTTATTTCATAATTAGACAAACAGACGTTTTCTGCAGGTTGTTTGAGATATATTTGGTGTAAGCTTTCGACTCCAGTGTAGGTATAACTAAACTGTCGTTAGTCGAGAGCTAATTTAAAATGTAAATAAATTAAACTAGTAATTTGTTGGAAGCAAAGATATTATTATCGATAATCTCGAGTGTTTGAAATTTAGAGTTGATCTAGACTGACAAAAGTCTAGTTAAGCTTAAGTTATAAAAAATAGTATTTGATGAATAGTAACACTATTAAGTTCAGGGTAGAACCCGAAAGAAGTGTCCAGTGTTGATACTGTTTAAACCTTTTTCTTTTTTGTTTAGTACAAAGATACACAATGATCTGCACGCTGTCCACCGTTGAGAATTGAACCCCGGACTTTAGCATTGTAACACAGTTTAACTTGATCAAGAGCAGGCTTCTTTCAATAAAAGTTTAGATAAACGACCTTTATATTCCAGATGTAAATATATTTGTTTTTTATTACTACCAACGTTTCGCTTTTACTGCTTCTTCAGGGTTAATACAGGGTTCAATATGAACTTTCATACTTTGTAGGCATGGTTATTTCAAAACAAGCAAGATAATAACTGCACATACAAAATTCTACACTTCAAAGAAACATCAAAACTGTTTATAGAGTTGTTTGTAATTATTTTTTCTCGAAGACCAGACACCCAGGCGTTATCAGTAACTCCTGGTTGTCGCCGTATTTTATATTGGAAGTAAAACTGGCTCCTTAGTAATTTAAGACCATAGTACGAACATGCGCTAGTTATGAATGGCTATTCGATAAATACGGTTTTACAATATTTTTGAAACACTCTGCATAATATAATACATGCCGAAACCAATTTTAGTTCATTGTTTATCGTATGCTACATGTCGTTACAAGTCCAGTGTTGTAGTGTTAAATTCAGAAATGAGGGATCATCTCGCCATGTTTCTTTCATCCCTCTCCTCTGGAAGAAAGGCTATTAATCAATGTAGTGTGTTTGTCCATTAATTAGTAATTCAGAAATCCATTGCTTGAGGAATGTTATTGTAAAGTAGCAGTATTTTGGAAGTCAGAGTGCGTTCAGCTAATAATAAAAAAAAAATCACTTCACATAACGAGACATGCTTACAATTCCACCACTCCATATTTGAATATATAAGAAAGAAATGCAAAAAATAATCTACATTTGACGTACGGAAGCAGCCTCTGCACATGAAATGAGTATTCGGCACTCTCTCTACACATCAAGTGAGGGTTAGGCGTTCCCGCGCGACTCCTGAGGACTACAATAGTGCTCAAACTCTGGAATATCTGATAGCACTATAAATATAGTTTTCGACTTACGTTTTTGTCTTAATTTAAATATAATAAGCCACGTAAACGTTAATAAATAAACCATGAAAAAACGATAGATTGAAGTCAGCATAGTAAACTGATGTGTGTTTTTCTTCGTTACCTAGCTCAGTGCTTTCCAAACTTTTTTGCGGCACGTGTAAATAAGACCGTATGACAGGCCTAGTGGCATCCCTCTGACTAAGACAGGCAAAAATTACTATTATAATGTGTATCAAGAATAAAATAAATTAAATTTGAAATTTAAACAAAATATTAAATTGATAATAAATTTACATTAATAAATAAAAATTACTTAATAATTGTAAAAATTCCGCGGCACACAATTTGGGAAGCACCTATCAATCACCTGAATAACATCAAAATTTAGTATCGCTATAATTCAAGTCACACTGCCAAGAAGACTAACACCACCGCTACAACGGCACACATCTATGGATTGTGGAAATCAAGCTCCTGCGAAACACGGGTGAAAGCGTTTGACATGCCACAAGCGGAAACTATTTACATGGTACTACAACACGTTTTATCATGAACTACAGCAAGGAAAAATGTTATTTCGACACGGCTGGAGATATCTTCAGTCTACACCTGTTAAAAGTGAGATCTAATGAGTTATAGTAGATTTTTTACTTTCATTATCCAATAGAGGTGTTATTAGGCACGCTATGATTTGGATAATGTATCATTCAGGTTGGAAAATGTCAGCATACAAGAATGGGTGTCTCCGTAATAATAATAAAAAACATAAGTATAAATACAAAATAATTTATTTGTTACAAAACGTAGTTGTTACGTTTTTCAATGTCAGTCCTTATGACGAAACATTTACATGCATTAGATAAGTTATGTGGTGGTTTCATGTGTCTTGTTTATATGCATTAGATAAGTTATGTGGTGTTTTCAGGTGACTTGTTTACATTTACATGTATTAGATAAGTTATGTGGTGGTTTCATGTGTCTTGTTTACAAGCATTAGATAAGTTATGTGGTGGTTTCACGTGTCTTGTTTACATTTACATGTATTAGATAAGTTATGTGGTGGTTTCATGTGTCTTGTTTACAAGCATTAGATAAGTTATGTGGTGGTTTCACGTGTCTTGTTTACATTTACATGCATTAGATAAGTTATGTGGTGGTTTCATGTGTCTTCTTTACATTTACATGCATTAGATAAGTTATATGGTGGTTTCATGTGCCTTGCTTAGGCGATATTTTCATGCGTTGTTCATACTGAAAAAAACGGTACACCATTTCGTCTTCAAACCTGATTATTCGCCCTTTCATACCCTGTATTGATGATTATTTCAAAGTCGGTGAGAGGTTTTCTTGCTGGAGGCGGGCGGAGGTTGTTTAGGGAAGTATTAAAGGCTGAAAAAACTGTTCAAATGTGATAAAATGGATAAATTCAACGGAAAATGGTAAATAATGACGTATAATGGTCTCTAGTAGGAAGGCTGTACATAGGCTATCAGACAACTGGTCTGTTCACTGTACAGCATGGTCAACTTCGCTACGTAATAATAATTGCTACTTGCTGAACTTGCCCTTCAAAAATCACCAGATCACACTGTCCATATACCTAATATCGATCTCAATGGAGCAGCGGGAGTAATTACATAGGCCTGCGAATTTAGACTTCGTAAATGTTGTTTTGGTTTTAATAGAGGAT
>NW_013666319.1:252910-254677 GCF_000517525.1 Limulus polyphemus | reverse complement strand
TGTCTATTTACTTGTGACAACTCAGTGTATATATATATATTCAGAAAATTAATATTTAAACAGTCAAGTAAAATAAAATCAAAAGGAAGGACTGCGCTTAAAACAGCAAATCCAAGCCTGTGATAAATGATGTTTAAGTGAACAGAAAAAAAGCTCAAACAAAAATCAAAAAGATCCCCAGGGCACAGGCTATAATGTAGGATATATAATGGGTCTTGGAGGTGACTGGGAAAGTAGGACCCACATTGCAGTGGGGATACACCATCTATCAGTCTTAACCTCAGTTCGCCAGTCTCACATGATGACATTATTGAAAGAAATAGAACTTAGGAGAGCGAGATGTGGGTGCTCAAGCCCACAATGTCCCACATATATATATATATCACCCTTCACTGCCTGCAGACAGTTGTGGGAAGGTGACTGCTTTCCAAAGTAAAAGAAGAACTTTGATTACTAGTTACTAAATCAAAATTTCGTTTTCATATTTTTTTAATTTAGGTTTTATGTTAACCATCCTGCAACTTTTATCTCAGGATTTTCACAACTTTCTAGTTATTATCAGTGTAGGCTTTCTTTGTCTCTTGTATTGGTTCACCGATCAAGAACTTGAATTTATTTCCATTCAGTTACGTGTGTGTGTGTGTGAATAACTACGTGTAATTGGTACCTTCGAACTGTGGTGTATGTTCTTTTATAAGTTTCCTCAGTAATTTAGCGAGATACGAATTTCTGGTTATTGAAAGTTATTCGTTCTCCTATGAACAGATAGAACAGCTAATGAGTAATATATTGTGTTCGTTGTTTGGGAAAGGCAAGCTCGTTATTACATCTCAGAATTTGTGATGTTTCTGGGCCATGGTGTTGCTGAAGATGTTTCAGACTAGAACTTGTGACATTTTAAGGGGTTGTTATCTTTCGATTTCTCCTTAAAAACAATAATTTTTTATTAACAGTCTACAAGTTATAATTTAGCCACTTGTAAAATATAAGAATAATTCGTTGATCAATATTTTTTTTTGGTTCTGTATGGTTAACTAATGAAAATTAAACTTTGTGTACAGAGGTGTACACCGATCTACAATTAGATAACATCCAAATAAGTTATGATCAGTTTTTGTCGGAAGAGTTGGGTGATTTTTTTACCGCAATTCAGACAATGGTCATGGCAATGTTGTAGTACGTTATCCTCAACTTTTTTGTGAAACCTGTGATGATGAACTTTTAACAAGCTTTCTTTGTTTGTTTGTAATTAAGCACAAAGCTACACAATGAGCTATCTGTGCTCTGCCCGCCACGGGTATCGAAACCCGGATTGTAGCGTTGTAAGTCCGCAGACATACCGCTGTGCCACTGGGGAACATTAAACTTTGAAGTTAGTAAAAATGACTTCCTAGAGCTTTTCCAGAAAATTATATTTTGGGTGAACTTTACGCCATTTTTAAAAGTAAAATATTAAAAATCCACAACACCATAATTGTTTTCTACAGAGACGTACATTACGTATTTTTATTTACTTACCTTGCAAAGAAATGGTTAAAGTTTAAAGTTGTCTCTCGTACCAAAATCCCGAATTCAGCTGGGTGTTTTTAACGTTGACTTTTGATAATGTTTATGAACTACCGAATATATTAATAGCCTAGTTAAAGTTTGACTGCTTTAATGACGACTAAAAGCCAGGGAATCTACCTCAACGCTCAAAGTGAATGCCCTCAAAAATACAAAACTGGAACCATCCACGCCCTCATCCACCGTACCTACAAAATATCG
>NW_013666319.1:250593-252275 GCF_000517525.1 Limulus polyphemus | reverse complement strand
TTTTACCGTTGTTCTAACAACGTTAAGGCGGCTTATCGACTTCTTGAGAAGAATTCTAAGAAGAAAGTAAACCTACAGACATCGGTCTTGTTTAACAAAATCTAGTACATGTATATAAAACACAGAAGAAGTTAGTCTAGTAGGTACACGGTACACGAGAAGAGTTAGTCTATTTGTACACGGTACACGAGAAGAGTTAGTCTAGTATGTACACGGTACACAGGAAAAGTTGGTCTATTAGTACACGGTACACGAGAGGAGTTGGACTAGTAGTACATGTAGACAGAAGGTCTAATATCAAGTATGTAACTTGAGAGCTTACCTGTGCCCTGGGGATGCTGGATAAGCAGAAACGTAGGTTTGGAATTTGTCGTCGCTGGAAAAAATAAGTCTGTATTGAGTGGTATGTAGTCTGAAGTTTGGTAGTTCACAGAAAAACATGGATGAGCTATTTCTTAAAAAGAAAAGATAAAAGATCATTGACATTTCTATTTTTGCTGCTAAACCTATTGGCACCTCCCTTCTATTTGGAGATTATTTGTTGTTTATGTTTGAAAAATATTTGTAGTCCCAATGTTACCAGTGGTATATTGTCAATTATTGTTGTAGTTTTATATCTTATAGGAAGAATTCTGCAATATGTGACCCTGGTTTATTGCGACATTGTTGTTTGTTAATGTAAAATGAAAAAGACTAGACATGAAGTTCGATTAGTGTGACAGTGTTGTATATTGATGTGAGAAAAAGAAACCGAGGATGAGTTAGAATTATTTATCGAATCAAAAACAAAAGACTGTCTGTGAGCTTGAGTTACTGTGACACAGGGAGAGTGCGGGAGAATCTGGACATAACCTTAAATTGCAATGACAGCAATATGTGTCAGTCTAAGAAAGAGTCTATACATGATCTTAGGTTACAACGACAGTAATATGTGTCAGTATTTGGAGGTATCTGGATGTAACCTTGGATTACAACGACAGTAATATGTGTCAGTCTATGGAGGAGTCTGGACGTATCCTTGGATTACAACGATAGTAATGTGTATCAGTCTATGGAGGAGTCTGGACGTAACGTTGGATTACAATGATAGTAATATGTGTCAGTCTATGGAGGAGTCTGGACATAACCTTGGATTACAACGACAGTAATGTGTGTCAGTCTATGGAGGAGTCTGGACGTAACCTTGGATTACAACGACAGTAATGTGTGTCAGTCTATGGAGGAGTCTGGACGTAGCCTTGGATTACAACGACAGTAATATGTGTCAGTCTATGGAGGAGTCTGGACGTAACGTTGGATTACAACGATAGTAATATGTGTCAGTCTATGGAGGAGTCTGGACTTAACCTTGGATTACAACGACAGTAATATGTGTCAATGTAAAAAAACCCAAAAAACATGGTATATTAGGTTTGAATTATCGTGAAGGAAGAAAGAGATAACAAAGTGTCATTTGTCTTAAAGGAAGAAAGATCGTAACCTGTCATTTGTCTTGAAGGAAGGAAGAGATCATGAAGTAGTATATGTTTGAATAAAGAAAGAGACAGCAATAATAATAAAACATACATTCTTATTGTAAAAAAACTAGAGAATACTAAAATTCTTCAAGCCCTATGTCCAACTAAATCATATACACCTGGAAAAAAGTTAAGCACCCCCGTGTTTTTTTCAAAGTAATTCAG
>NW_013666319.1:237206-249672 GCF_000517525.1 Limulus polyphemus | reverse complement strand
ATAGGTAATATAATGCTTTTTAAAACAATTTAATATTTCTATTCAAAACACTTACGACCAAATCAATAATAAAACGTATCTCAACTGTAATTAGAAATTATAGCAGAGTTACAAGACATGATTCGCTTTAGATTCTTTCATACAGGAGAACCGGCCTGGGCTAGTGTACTCGGTTTATGAATCCGAGAATTCTTGATTCGTGGCTCGTTTGTCCAGAAACGCACTCCTTGTGTGCGCTATAATATCATGTTACAAAAATATCATTATTCATTTAAACAAGAGCAACTCAACAGTTGGCGGTGGGTGCTGTTGGCTAGATCCTTTCCCTCTAGCCTATCAACTCAAAACTAGGGATCCCTAATGTACAAAATGGACCTGCTGTAGTGGAGAGAAAGGAAGAGATTTTCGGTGTCCAAATGCAAACTCGACTTTTCTGGAATCTTGAGGGAGTTGCTGCGACTGATCAGACGCCCGATGTCTGAACTGTGTACTTAGCTGCAAGAACGCGAGCAAGAAAGGTACTGACTGTCGTGTAGTGTACAGATTCATCAAGAAAACATACCACGTCTCGAAGGGTCTTCTTGTGGACTTTCTCGATATTTTCCGTCTCCGTCAACTCACCATATTCCAGCCTACGTTTCTCCAGATCCAAATCAGAGCAAATAACTGCATGCGTAGCTTTGAGGTCTGCGTTTAGTTTCAAGGTGGCAAAGGCCTTGATGACAAGGAGGCACTTTTCATCGACAGAGAATATCTGAGTGTGAAACTCTAGGATTGAATCAAAGATTTTATTCTTCACCACGGAACTGCCCCACCCGCTGCGTCGTGATGTGGAACTTCACATCTTTCAAGTATGTTTGTCCACCCTCCTCACTTTGCTCCATATGCTTTTGCTGTGTAACAAACCAACCTCATAGCAGCAATGTTCCCCTCAATAAACTAAGTTTTAGCTTCACTTGGTATATCAGTCTATCAAGGTCCAGGATGGTTACAGTGTCAGATTACAGCTGTTGTTGATATCGGGAGAAGGCAGCGAGTGCATCAGCCGTAAACGCCAGCAATTCAAAGTTGTCAATGCTTGTGAGAAAACAAAAGCATCAACTAGCTAATTAGCCAGGAAGACAGAATAGCACTGTGGAGATCGGGGATGAATTTGGTCCATCTCATTTTTAAAGCCCTCGGTAGCTTCATCAGATGGAGTTTTGTTGTGAGCAACCATAATTTGGGGCTCAAGGGAATGGAGTCGTGACTTATGGAATAAATATTTTTTGGAACACATGGCTAAACTCTGTTACTGTATCATTCACTGACTTCCAAGCCAGATTGGTCCTATACACAGGACATTAAATCCTCAGGAGGGGTGTCGGTTTAGCATCTGGGTTGTCTGTTTGCATGTTTTTCATTATGTTCTACAAACCGCTCTTCTCCTTACTGTTGGCGCTGTGATAAGTGAGAAAATTTAGGTGAAAATTTTCATGAAGCCATTGTACCTTACTATGTTTAAGTACTGTTTAGGTACGCCGACTCTATGACAGCACACAAGCCCTTTGTGAAAAGGCACTATTTTTTCTTCGCCTGCCTTCACGATTACGTAGATTTTGTCGATTTAGGTCATATCAATGTTGCCATCACAGTAAAGGGATAATACCAGAGTTTCCTTGAACATCCTGCTCCACTTAACGATACATTCCAGGAGTTCTATGTGGCTCTTTGGAGTGACGTACTGAAGTTCTTTGACTCCAATAATCTTTAGTCTATCATCATTCATTTGGAAAGCATTTGCAGTCTCTGCCACTACTACTCGACTAGGAAATGAGTGTGTAGACATAAAAAGTTTCTTTTTGTCACTAGTATCACGAAACTGCCCGCACTGTTAGCTAATTCCCAATTTGCTTTCGATACTACTCTCCCTGTTTGATTTAGTTGGTCTATGTTACTTGCACTGGATGAATTGACCCAAACCGGAATGTTTTCAGGGCTTCTTTGTGGTAAGTATTTTTATGTGAGCACTCACTATAGATTATCTATAAATTGTACCACTCTCTTGGACAATTTCCGGAAGTTTGGAATTTCTGGTAAACAGTTTAGGACTTTTTGAACAAGTACGCATCGGATTAGAGATGACCTTCTTCGTGGATGTATGGATATGGAACATGAAGCAGTTTTTTTAGGACTTGCGTTCTGAAGATACAGCAGACTTAGAAGTTACATCTTGTGGACAGGATGCACTGTAGAAGCTCTGTTGGTTCAAGGTTTGTGGCACCATCACCAAGGGCTGGAACTGTAGTAGAACTTGGTATGTCTGAGGCTGCATTATTTTGGGCAAGCTACCGTTGCGTGAAGCCACCGAGAGCTGGGGACAAAGGTCTGTTCTTCTTCGTGTTGGTGTGGCACTGATATCAGATGTTTGTCTTATTTGTTTAAGCATGTCGCTTCGTTCAAAAATCTGCACTTATATCTCAAGAAAAATTAATTTTTCATAAAAATTATTTTGTTTTCTAGCCTTTACCTTCAAATACTAAACAGTCTATACTACTAAGCGTCTATTGCTGCTCATTTATTTGGACTTAATAGTATTTAACTATTTGTACTGTCAAAAAATATGACAGGAGCATTGACATAAGAAAAAATCGTTTAAGCGAAAAAATTTACATTTTTCCTAATAAATAACTGCGCAGATATGAGTTATATCAATATATTTATATTAACCTTGAAGTATTAAAACAAATACGTAAGTTCGCTTACGGTTCAAATAATTGAGCATGCTCGAAAAAACATTATAAACTTGAAACAATAACTTACAGAAAATAAGCATTTGATGCAGTCAAGCACGTTATTAAATTGGCTTTTGTACTTGCATTACGCTAGACTAAAGCTATTGGACAATTTAAATTAAAAATAGTTACTATTGGAAATAAATAACTCTTACAACATTCATACTAATAATTAGAAGTTAAGAAAATACATAGACATCAGCACAGTCTAAGTCGCTGATCTAATTCGGTCGTGAGTTCAAATTTTCAAATTCAAGTCACTTGTAATTATAACAAGTATGGGAAAGGACATTCTTTTTGAAGAGCATAGTAGTAAGAATAACAAAGGTTACAAGATTTTTGACATTCCGTAACTTAACTTGTACTAAAAATAATTTGATGAAATCAGAACACCTCCTAATTACATATAAGGAATAAATTACAAATTGCATAACATGGAAAACATGAGTCGTAATTTTAATGACTTGGATCTCTGTCTGGACAGGAAGTGTATGTAGTTCATTGGTACACCTTCATTCTTAGTTTCTGTACAACAGAGTCTTGTCTAGACAACTAGGTCAGTTCTCTTCTAAACAGCATTTGTTCTTATTTGAATACTATCTCATTTTAGTTTGTTTGTCTAGACAACGTAGATAAATTCCTCTGAACAACATATATATATATATTTATATAAGCATTTTATTCGTAACAAGATCTGTTCTTGTATCTGGCAGCAGTCAGGGTGCCATTAATTTTGCATACATCTCCAACATAACTGGCTGAAATGCAGCTAGACTCTTTTTGGTCCCCCGGTGTGCCTCACTGTATATTTTTGTAACGGTTTCTTTAGTTATTCAAGTTCTTTTTGATTATTTGGTAGAAAGAAGATTGCAAAGTCCAGTCTACATAATGCGAAAGCGTTTTGTTTTTCTGACGACAGTTTCCATAGTTTCACTTTTACGTAAATAACCTAACGTTCACAGAACGATTAGATTAATATTGGAAGTCCTTTCATTATCATCAAATAACCTAACGTTCACAGAACGATTAGATTAATATTGGAAGTCCTTTCATTATTATCAAATAACCTAACGTTCACAGAACGATTAGATTAATATTGGAAGTCCTTTCATTATCATCAAATAACCTAACGTTCACAGAACGATTAGATTAATATTGGAAGTCCTTTCATTATCATCAAATAACCTAACGTTTACAGAACGATTAGATTAATATTGGAAGTCCTTTCATTATCATCGAATAACCTAACGTTCACAGAACGATTAGATTAATATTGGAAGTCCTTTCATTATCATCAAATAACCTAACGTTCACAGAACAAGTAGATTAATATTGGAAGTCCTTTCATTATCATCCATAATTTCATTCAGGCAAAATGTCTGCCAACAAAACTTAGAAATACTTAAGATTCTGATCAGCGAGAAACCCATCTTTGTGGTTGCCGTGCGCACTTTTTTAAAAAAAGTATCAAAAATAAGCGGGAAAAGTGCGCAATAGGTGCGGAATGGTCTTAAAAGGCGAGAGCAACTTTCAGAATTTAAAAATCCTTTCTGGTCGCGGAGAAATAGGCGAAAACGATCGGCTACTTCCTGACTTCCCAGAAAATCAAAGGAAAGATTCAGAATGCTTTGACTTTAGCAAATATTAGAGTTGTTTGTCTGCGGAGTTACAACGCTAGAAACCGGGTTTCGATACCCGTGGTGGGCAGAGCACAGATAGCCCATTGTGTAGCTTTGTGCTTAATTACAAACAAACAAACAAATTCCAATGATGTTATTAATCAATTTCAATGCATAATTAGTGAGAAAAACATGTTTCTACTTTCGTTCTAGTACGTCTTCAATCTCAATGTCCAAATTTTGTAATGAAACATTCTCTTCAGCACACATTTCCATAAGAATATCTTGTTCTGCCTCTTTCTTCCTTTCTTTACTAGATTTTGAATATTTTGCACTACTTCACGTCTAGTTTTTGGGATAACATGGCGATGTTTTGCTGTACATATAGCTGGTGGATCACAATGTAAACACATTTCACAGCGTTTGAAGCTGCCTATATTTTTGTATTTATCTTCTTCACATGGTTCTGGCCTTCTCGTAACTTCGGTCATACTTGCGCCGCGCAAAAATGGAAAACTGATTTCGAAACAGCTGATTTTTTCACATACGGCAGTGTTATCCGGTTTTTATGGTATTTTTCCGAGCAAAAAAAAAATTCTGAAATTTAATTTTTTTTCGGCAAAAAAATGTAATTTTGGGTGGGTTTCTGACTGATCGGGATCTTAAAAGAAGTAGATTCAGCTACAAATGTTCTAGTTTATACATATTTACTGTAGCTTGAATCTTCATCAGTCGCACTTTTAGATGTATTGATGATAGTCTTATACTTACCTAATCATCAGTTTTCTTGGCACAGCTGAATAAGTTTATCCACTAGAACGCACTCTGGATAAAAGACCTTTCACTAAAAACAAACCACATTTTCTGGATTTAAATATTGGGCTTACTAATCAAAAACCTAAATTCAAAATGTTCAATAAAACAGACACTTTGAGCTGTTAAGTTTACTTTTCCTTCTTCAAACCCCAACTTAGTCTACGATGTTTACTACTCATAACTGATTAGATACAATAGGATTTATTCGTCAATGCAAAACCTTGTGAAGAGAGCTCATTAACTCACTCTCATTTTCTATAAATGAAGTTGCCCCCCAGTGGCACAGCGGTATGTCTGCGGACTTACAACACTAACATACGGGTTTCGATACCCGTGGCGGGCAGAGCACAGATAGCCCATTGTGTAGCTTTGTGCTTAATTATAAACACACAAACCATGAAATGAAGTTGTCCCTACCGCATTTCTATCACGAAATTTATTCAGATTTGTGGGAAATTAAATAATTTCAAAAGTATCACGTATACACATTTATTATTCAACTAACTTTTCACGGTAATAACATACTACTTCAATATGACAACCCCAATTAGTTTTTACCTTCCGTTAGTTTAAAACTCGCACTATATATTTAATACAAACTATATAACAATTCCATTTATAGTATAACATTACGCCATTAGTTAGTTTTCCTAAATACTTTAATTGTCATACTTACTATTGTTATTATTTCCTTTTCTAAGCCTTATTATTATTCAGCTTTCTCGAATCTTATCACGATTACTTGTTTGACTACTGATAATTTAACTATATTTATTACTTTGTGCTGTCCGCTCCATATATTTTGTTAAATGCATAACATAAGTTAAAGTCGGATTAGTTGTGTTAAATACAATTGAGTATATTATTTTACCTTTTATTATGTTTAACTTGGTTATATTGTAATTAGAGTTCCAATATTCTAGCTATTTAATGTACAATTCAGGTATTCATTTAACTTCTTGTGTATTATTATTTATTATTCTGTATATTCGCAAACATTAGTTTCTACTGCGCTGTTTGTATTTAGTGTCCTGTTATTCGCTCGATAGCTAAATACGTGTCGTAATAGACTATCACAGCTGTGAGACCACTCTAAAGTTATACTGTCGGAGCCGTTTACTGGACTCTCATTGGTCACAAGACGTTGTTAGGGGGGGTATCGTGTAAAGGTTTGCTTATACGGCTATAATAATGTGAAATTGTTCAGCGAGCATTAAATCTATGACAGGACATGCAGCTAACAACTAGTGTTAGTGTTTTCAGTAAGTAAGGTATATTCTATTATTTCTCTAATGTTACTCTCATTAGCATTATTGGTTAGAATATTTAATATATTTATTATTTCTAAGTTTTATTATAGAAATTATTTTGCTAGCTTAGTGTATGGATTTATGAATAACTTAAATTTCCTGAGCTGGCCGAGTATCGTGAAGTATTATTGGGTGTATGGCGAGGATACCTAACTGAAGAAAGTATGCATTCTGATATTTAAAAGTAATTACATACGAACTGTATATATATAAAGTTTAGCTATGTCTACCATCGCATTGATTTTTAGTTTTGATCTACGTAGGCAGCTTGCTCTGATTCGGATTTAATATTAATTAATAATATCACTTACTTGCCAAATTTCTCGCATAGATAGTTCTCGTATTTATCACTTATAATCTACAAAATTAAACTAAGTAACAGTTTCCCAGTAACTCACTGACTAACAAACCTTCTCCTAATCAGTGCAAGAGTTCCCTCGAAACAAATGACGGAACGTGTTATTTCATTCCCATAACAGTTCAATTAACAAAACATAAAGTATTTCTACCAACGTGGCCCGGCTTGGTCAGGTGGTTAGGGCGCTCGATTTGTAATCTGCAGGTAACCAAACATGCTCGCCCTTTCAGCCGTTGGGGCGTTATAATGTTACGGTCCATCCCATTATTCGTCGGTAAAAAGAGTATATTTGGTTGATGAAAACCAAAAGAAAATGTTTCAAAATTAAAACAATAAGTTAACGAAATTAAAGCTTTTTTTTTAAACTGGTGACATTGAAAAACTATGGTTTCTACTCGGAAGACATTCTTTAATATTTTATCCAACGTTACTATCGCAAAACTAATCAGCTGACCTAACTGTGATGTAGGTATGTACTACAATAATAATCCAATGCACTCCGGGTGTAACAGAAAGAAAAAAAGGTAAATAATAATAACCCAATGCACTCCGGGTGTAACAGAAAGAAAAAAGGGTAAATAATAATAATAACCCAATGCACTCCGGGTGTAAAAAAAAAAAAAAGAAGTAAATAATAATAACCCAATGCACTCCGGGTGTAATAGAAAGAAAAAAGGTAAATAATAATAACCCAATGCACTCCGGGTGTAATAGAGAGAAAAAAAAAGACGTTTATACAGTGCAGCTTTGTCGTTTGTTTCACGAACGGTGTGTATTAACTCATTTAAAATCAAAGGATTGTTTATCTATTGACCATTTTCACATACGGCGTTTATCGAGCCCAAAGGGAAATGTAACTGAATCACATCTGAGGAAAATGTTGCACATTCAGAATAAATTGACAAAAATACTTAATGTTTTAATTACTTAATTCCGTTTTATTCGTAGATAGAGTGAGTATGCATGCTGTCACAACATCCCAAAACGAGGGGACGGCGATATTCTTTGATGTATTTTCATATGTGTGTGTGTGTGGTCAATGTCGAACACAGTTTGCCTTAAAATGATTTTTATTTATTGTTTGAAAGGTTCCATAAATTGCCGGAATGTATGTTTCTGTACTGGAGGTAACATTCACACCTGTACGAACAGTTAGGTCATTGACAAGATCTTTACTGTACTGTCGTGTATCACGTGAAGATCATACTCCGAGTTAAGTACCATAACTTTTGGAAATATTGGCTTTCTATCTTGACCACTTGCATTATCAATAGTATTATCTACATGTATTCTCTTTGGAGTTTCTAAACAATTTCTACTAATGCATGGAAATTCGCCCCCATCTTTCGTATGGAGTAGCCTTCAAACGAAACCTTGAATTATATATGTTTTTATATTGTATTTCTGTCCTAGAAGCAATGAATACGTTCCAACACTAGTGCTGGAAATAATATGACTGTCGTACTTTATATAGGTATTATGCAGATGTTTGATTAGCTAGATGAAACTTATTTACAGTATCAACTATTAAAATATGACTATACTCTGGTGCAATTAATTTTCGTACAAAGAGGAGTAAGCCCATAATAATCAGTACACCGGAAGAACGTCGGAAGACTTTCGAAACGTCGTCCTTGTGTTGTTGTTTTTCTACAACAGGCAGTTGCCGCCCATTCCAGTGTATTCATCATAAATACTCTGCATACACAACCTATCCTATAAAAGCCCATAATAATTGCATTTTATACGAATTTTATTTACTCTTTCTATAATTGTCTCTAATGGGTATATTGGAATGTGGCATCTTATTATATCGATGTAGGTAACTTTTTGTAGAAGTTCACTAAATTACATGCACTATAACCAAAAAAGTACTTGAACAACACAGGATCCGTCCTCCATGGTTTGTAAAAGTCATCCAATATATATATACCAACATCGAAACCAAGATGCCACAACCAGAGGAGCTTACAGACTTTTAAATAGACGTTCTAGTGGTATGTCATACCATAAGGTATACTCTTATGGAATTCTCTGTAAGATGTATCACTAAATTTTAAATGTTTTCTAGTTTCGTTTAGAAAAAAGAAATGCTTTTATTGAGTACCTACAAAGATGCCATTTGAGTTAATTTCTGTCTTCTCATTGATTACCAACCCAAGGTAATAATTATTTCTGAATATTTTCATTTATTTCCATTAGCGATTAATATTTTGTGTTCAGTTTGATTTTATCAATTCCAAGTTATTATCTGTTATTTCTTTGGTTTATTAATTTACGTCATATTTGTGAAAAGAGTTACGGTGCTTTGCATGGAGTGTCTGTAAGTATATTTTTTTAAATTGAAAATAGGTTTTTCTTCTTTACTAAACACTTTAGCTTTCACATTAATTTTCACTATCAAATCCCAGAACTCCCTGTTTTGCAGAGTCAACCCACCTGTATGCAAGTTATTTCATAACATGGAATACCATATTGGTCTTGTGTTCTTTAACTGCACCCTAGCAAGACTTTAACGAGAGTTCAGGACTTGCATGGCAGCAAGTCAACTGTGTAAGCGGCTTCATGATACTGAATATTTGGGTTAGGCTGTAGCCTAGAACCCGCTCTTTATAGCCATGACTATAGGGTGTCATATCCTAACACCTTGAACTCTAAAATGTGGTGAACAGTAATAGAAAAACTATTATATGGAGCAATTAATCCTCCCTTCCATTGCTCGTTTTTGATGGATAGATGTGGATCTGACGGCAACCTGAATAATTATTTGTATATGAATATGTCGTCCCAACCGTGAGGGAATGGTCGATATAGGATCATGCTACAGGCCTGATTTAGCTTATTTGTATTTAGTCCACTAGAAATAGTAGAGGAAGTTATCAATACGTTGTAATATTATGAAATACTGAAAAATGTTGCTCTACCTGCATCGGTGGATTTCTGTAGGGAAGAAAAGTACCTATAGTTGGTTGAGACAAATAAAGTCAGGAATCTACCCTACCTAATCAAGATCCCTGACCTGAATCCAATTTTTCCATTCTAGAGAATTTCTTGGATTTTTTTTGTGATGGAAGGAACGACGGATCCTGAACTCTTACCACACACCTCGAGCTACTTAGCAAGAGAAGTAGCGGTCTGTCTATCCAACCAAATATGTAACAGTGGCAAGGGTTAGTAACCGAGTCTGTACTGTTATTTATGTCAAAGATATGTCTCATTCTCTGTTTCGCGCAAAGATCTCTGCATTCGCCGTCCCTATTTTTAAAGTAGAAGATTAGAGAGAAGGCAGTTAGTGAACCCCACTCAGCCCGCCAGTTCTTGGACTACTCTTTTCAGACAAAATAGTGTAATTTCACCGTCACTCTAATAACTCAACCACGGCCCGAAAAGAAATGCGATTTTTTATGAGATAACGGGATGCAAGCCACGGTTGTAACAAAAGGTACTGCTTTAAATTATATTGTTTTTCTGACGATAGGTATTTCATTTCAGTATAGCCTGTCATTTTCTGTTTTGTCAGTTTGTTGCTTAAGTAAACCTAATTTTCTTTATGAACAGCGTCTATTCAAAGTGTTAATATCACTTTTGCTTTTCCCATCTCACAAATGATTTAAATCTTAAAATGTTATTTAGTTATTAAACATTATTTTATTTTTAAATATTACTCATGATTTTTCTTGAAAATTTAAAACCCATAACCTTTACAAAAGGAATCACAAAATAAATTTATTCACAACAAAAAGTTATTGCCTGAAAATGTGTGTGCCTGTCTTTTCCTATTATGAGTGTTTTAACGTGAATAGAGTAATCGAACAGCTATGTTGTAAGCCGGAAGCTGAGTAATTTGCTGTGAAGTATTAAAAAAAAACACTTCTGTGAGCTCACACATGAAGAGATAGTTGTACGATTTAGTATATGATAATTATCATATCTGCGCTCCCAAAATGTGTGAGCAGTTGATAAAGATGTTAAAAAGCGAAGAGCAAAACTATTTATTCCCTGCTTTTTTTTTTCCTACTTGTGCGCCCACAATTATGGTCGTATATCACGTGCTCTTTCCATACGCGGAGGTTAACTGATGTACGAGACGGTACGTTATGGTTCAGAGTGAAGGCTGCTGCATACATAATAGCCAACTGTCTCCACCAAACTCTAAAGATCAATGAACGGGGATAGTTTCCACCCAGAAGTAATTTCCTGAATAACGTCGGCAAATGCTTTGTTTTTGCAACGAAACGATCCATCATTGTCATTATACCTAATATTTACGAGGAAACCACCTTTCCGTTTTGTCCTCCCAAGTGGTGTACAGTGCTATAAGCAGTTGATGACGAGTGATCGCAGAAAACAAAACTTTGCCAGGATATAAAAATTCCCAAGAAACATATATTGTAAGCTTCTATATGCCGTTTGTATATTCGCACTTTGTAAAATACGCAAGAAACATGTTTATGAATTGGGTTGCAAAAGACAGTTGTTCAAGATTACATCACAACTACACATTTTTATATTGTCACATGTAGGAGGAGAGAGACATTGGTACACACCATCAGCAGGCAATAAAAGGTTTTTGTAAAGAAGTTGTGTTGCTGACAACTGTAGTAACACCTAATAAACGTCCAATGCACGTGGGTATTAGCGTATATTAATCACTTACTTTTTCCCGGTTAACAACCTAAAACGACCCGAGTCTCCTGAAAAACAATGTCAAACAGCGTGCAAAATTATTCCATTATATCGAAATACAGTTATATATTTAGTGATAATAAAATAAAAATTATGTAGATTTTTATTATTGCGCCCAGCTGCAGAGTTAATAACCTACTAACCTCTGAACATAAGACAAAGACTAGCTAGCTGCGTTGCTAGCCTCATGCTTGTGATTTTGTTCTTCAATGATTAAACGTAGGGCGAAAAGTGATGTGATGGCGACTCTCGACACTGACGCCGATACTGGAGAATTGGGAAACACAGCCAAAGGGAAGGCAATATTGATACAATGTAAGATAGTAGTCACTATTGGAGTGACTACTACTAAGGTATAAAAACAGCAAGAATATGGAGCATATAAACACACACATCTAGGAAAGAAACAGAGGCATCAAAACTTAAGTTTCGTTTTTGTAACATGGGAAAATTTATCTCATGGCTGTTTAGATGTTCGCCATCTTTCTTGGGTCATGATAACAACAAGAACAAAAATTACGATTTCAAATAAGATAGAAACCTTTAAATTTCGAAAATTGGAGCGTTTCTTTTGACATATGTGACTTCCATTATTGTAATTTCTCCTTGAAAAGGTACCCATTAATACACAGGTATTTCTGCCGCTGTACTTGACTTTCAATAGAGCAATTTCTTCTAAGAAATCTAATCATTGCTATACAGGTATTTCTGCCGATGTATTTGACTACCAATACTGTAATTATTTTTCAGGAAAGGTAACCATTATTATACAGGAATTTCTGCTGATGTATGTGATTTCCAATACTGGAATTTTTTTTCCCAGGAAAAGTACCGTATTTTTCGGTGTATAAGACGCACTTTTTACTCCAAAATTTGATGTCAAAATCTACTTGCGTCCTATAC
>NW_013666319.1:227505-236277 GCF_000517525.1 Limulus polyphemus | reverse complement strand
AATAAGACAATGTTAGTAATACAGATAATAAATTACAGACAAGCCTATCAAACTTTGTAACAAACTTCTGTATCTAGATACGTATCGTATCGGCTACTGTGATGAGATACGCGCCCCTACTTCCTTTGCTGTAATTTGTTCCAGTAGGCCCCCCAGTGGCACAGCGGTATGTCTGCGGACTTACAACGCTAGAAACCGGGTGTCGATACCCGTGGTTGGCAGAGCACAGATAGCCCATTGTGTAGCTTTGTGCTTAACTTCAAACAAACAAACAAATCTTCCACTTGATGTAACCATTATCATACTGCAATTTCTGCAGATGTACGTGACTTTGAATACTGTGATATCTTCCAGGAAAGGTATCCATTAATATACTGGTATTTCTGCAGATGTACGTGACCTTGAATACTGTGATATCTTCCAGGAAAGGTATCCATTATCATACTGCAATTTCTGCAGATGTACGTGACTTTGAATACTGTGATATCTTCCAGGAAAGGTATCCATTATCATACTGCGATTTCTGCAGATGTACGTGACTTTGAATACTGTGATATCTTCCAGGAAAGGTATCCATTAATATACTGGTATTTCTGCAGAAGTATATGACTCCCAGTACTGTAATTTCTTCCAGGGAAGGTAACCATTACTATACTGGTATTTTTGTTGATGTACGAGACTTTCAGTACTGTGATTTCTTCCAGTAGAGATACCATTATTATTCCGGTGTTTCTTCCGACGTTCGAGGTAATCGCTACTTATATATCTTTGATATATCTGTATTTATTCCAGTGCTAACGGTAGAGACATATTTTCTAACCTTCACGCATAACACTCCCTACTGACATTTTTCTTGATGAAGACATTAAACATAACTAACACCATGCACTTATATTATACATGCTACCCTACTGGTGTGCGTGATAACGTTTCTCGTGATATTCATACTAACCACTGTCGACAATGGTACATTGCTTCTGCTATACATAACAATCAGCATTAACATTGCTTCTGGCGTGCGTGGGAGCATTTAACGTGACACACGTGCTAGCTACTACAATGATACTGCTAAACACGCTCCGCACTTTCAGCTTTGAAAGCGTTATAAACGTCACAGTCATTCACGTTATTTAATTAGGGTATCTACATAGACGAGGGATGCTGCTGACTGCCTGTCCTTACTTGGTTAATAGTTTTATGTTAATTAGAAAAGGCTATACGTAAGCCTTGGGGCCAATGTATCGTATAATATACTAAACGCTACTTACTACAGGCATTTATTTCATCTCATACGCGGGACTATCAGGGTTGGCGTTGTTTGTGATACACAGAGTGGGGTAACTACCAATTGCATGTATTATGTCGTGTGTCATAATACATCCTCTGGTTTTGCTAATGATGCACATGGTAACATTTGTATTAACCACTACAATGGCATTGGTTTTAATTACAAAGTAATATTCATTGACATTTTGTTTTGATATGTGTGTGTGTGTGTGTGATAATGTGGTATCCATGTATCTACATATTCTGCACGTAAATTAGTTCCACAATGACAGGAGATTTGATGGGAGTTAACAGACATGTAAAATATTAATGGTAGTCATGGAAGATCGGATGGACAAGGTTGAAACAAAGACTTGATTCAAAGGCAATAATACTTAACCACAGGTGCGTACGAAGAAAGGGGGTTCTAATTTATGAGATCAAAAGCCAACACACATTGTAGCAAACACAATCAACATGCAAGGCATGCCCCACCCAGAAAGTTTGTAAAAAAATAGGTGGTCTCAGGTTAAATCTGGAAGCAATTTTACATGCAATATAGCTTAAACACTTGCATGACTGTTCAAATAAAATCCTTGGTCGTTATGTACTAATCCTCTTTTTTTTCTCTTTTTTTTTGCAGGCAAAAAAAAAAAACTTAAGTATTTTGCTGCAACTTGCTTCACGTAGACGCGTTCAGCAAGAAGTGTCGAAGGTCTAGTTTATATATCGTATATTGTGTAGCCTCTTACTCGTTTAGCGGGTAATTTGGGGTTTAAGATTAGTAAAATTCTCAGCTCCTTCCTTGTACAAAACTAAAAATCTACAAAAAGGCTTAAACCTCAAACTCATAATCACTTTATAGATCTATTTCCTTGACATTGATGCGTGCGTTATGATTTCGATAGTTTATATAGCACCAGTGTCATAGTTTGTTTTGTAATTAAGCACAAAGCTACACAATGGACTATCTGTGCCCTGCCCACCACGGGTATCGAAACCCGGATTCTAGCGTTGTAAGCCGGCAGACCAGTGTCATAATTAGCTATTTTTAGAAGCGAGAGTTTATGGCATATTTGTTTACCTAATTGTTTACGAATCATACGTTGTGTAGCGTGTACGTTCAATTGTTATGAGTTAGCGATTGTTATATCGTTACGTCGTGTTACTAGAACTTTCTGAATTTTTCTCGTTGTTTTAATTGAGTATTATTTTAAAGTGAAATTATCACAGACTGTATTGTAATAAAAGATCATAGTAGAATAATTCATCTTGTCAATTGTGCTTTAAAGTAATTGACCCAGCCTGTGTGGACTTTTGACGAAAAAAGACGATTATTTAAAAAGCTCTGGGTACAATTGTGATAACCAACAGTGTAATGAACATTTGTATATAGGTTCCAATTGTTTTATATATTATTTTACAGCAAGTGGACTGTGTTGCTGTTTGTTTATTGTTGAAATTATATAGCCAATAAGTCACAGACAGCCACTCTAAAGAATCCGGCCCACTAGAGGTGTTAGTTTTATTACGCACAGCAGATTCAGCCACACGTGATATATAAGGATCACTATGCAGATAACGACATGTTCGATTCACCAGAACATGTTCTGGATGTTCTTTTTGCAGTAGATGAATCAAGTGGACCGGAACCGGAAGTTGGCATTTATGGCGAAGAATGTCTTAACCCTTTTTCTTTCTTCATTCAAAGACAAGTTTGGTGATGATATTGAGAAAAGGGGCTATGGAACAATCCAAGGTTTTATTCCAGGGAACCACTTGATTTGGAAGTAACTAAAATGATTATTATGCAATCAACGTTGTTGTAGATAAAATCGAGGAAAAAATGTTACCCTTGACTTGGATGTGAGTATAATGATTATTTTGCAATCAATGTTGTTGTAGAAAAAATCGCGGAAAAAATGTTACCGTTGACTTGACATAACTAGAATAATTATTTTGCAGTCAATACTCGTGTAGCCAAGATCGAAAAAATACGTGTTTCGCGAAATGTATTCTGCATTGTGGTAAAATATTTTAAACACATGCTGCACTGATATACACTTCCTCTGATAACGTCACTGTTCTCTTTACACCACTTACTCTTTGAAAACAGCCGGAAGAAGGCCGGAACAATATTCTGAGTCACTACTTTATTGTTGTGAAGAAAGTTCTGTGCGTTCATAACAATGAATTGAGCGTACCGTTAAAAACCAACCATGTGACTACGTTGCTATAGACGTATTTTGTCCAGATATCCAATATATTCACAAAGAGTGGATACGTTATTAGAAACGGTTTAAATTGTCTTCAAACAATCTGAATTTGAAAGTTGGATACCTTTTAATTACTACGTATTTAAACATTAAATCTTTCTATATTAAAAATACCATAAGATTAACTAATATAATTAAGCCTAAGTTACTTAATCAGTATCTTCATTATAAGTACACTATCTATACTTCCAATGTTTTCATTTATTGTTTTGTTCAACAACAACAAAAAAAAAACTGTATTTCAATTTAACGAAATTTATAAAGAATCAGAATTGAACCTAAAATACTTTATCAGCATTGTCATAACTAGCCGTTAACTTTCCAATATTAATTCAGTCACTGCTATGTTTTACAACTAAAGAAACATGTGTTTAGTTTTCGTAAAACTTCATACGCGTGTGTTCGAGATCGCCAATAGGACCCACCAGTGCTGGAAGATGTTTTTTTTTCGTGTTACCGCGAACGACATTACTGTAACAACTTTACTCATACAATCCACTAAAATGTTGTGTACACGTTAATACAACCAGAATATTAAAAGAAACAAATACTTTTTTAAATTAACATTATTTATATTATGTTTTCGCTTAGATACAAAAATGAACATAAATAACCTTTGTTATACAGTTGTATGAATAAATAAAAGTGATAATTTTGATATATTAAAAAAAACACGTATTCTGCACTGTTTAAGTTTTTACATTATTCAAATTAATCTGTTAACTTCATTGACAAAAATAGCATGTAAAATTGGGAACAAAAGGAAATTAAATTATTAAATGAAAAATCTAAAACGTTTAATTAATTAATTAATAAAACTACAAATGTTAAAGGTTAACAAACAACCCTTAAAGAAAAAAAATACTAATTAAAGAGGCCAACATTCGTGGACGAATGCAACATGTCTCCGCCACACAATCCCAACATGGCCAATTTTGACACCAGAAGAATCGTGAAAAACACAAAAGAATCGAAAACTGCTAGGGACTTGCGAAAAGGTATCTTTGTATTACATCATATATAAGTTGGTTGACATACACGTAAATAATTCCCGAAAACTCCAAACTGTGCTTTCGTTGCTGTAAAAATTGAGCAAAATAAAAAAAATCCAAAATTGCCTATATCTCTGCTTGAGACCTGTAAACAAGTACCTTTGTTCCAAATCCCAAGTAACTTGGCAGAAAAACGGCGGAGTAATTGTATTAAAAAAAAAGCTTTTTGTGGCATCTTGACTTCCCTATATGGGCAAATCTAACATTTTTGTCTGTCAATATGTGTTATCTGTAAAATAGTATCTTTGTACCAAATTCCATGTAAATTGGTCGAAACAAGGCTAAGTAATTGGCCAAAACACCTAAAATTATGGGTTTGTTTAACCTATTGAACCCCTAAAATTACCAAAAATGGGCATATTCCAAGTTTTTGTATGTATATGTAGGAAACCTGCAAAAAAGTATCTTTCTATAAACTAGTCGAAACACGGCGGAATAATTGTCGAAAACCCTAAAATTATGCTTTTTACTCCTATAGTTAATAAAACTGGGCAATCCCATCATTTTTGTTTGTCAATGTGTGGGACCTGTAGAAAAGTACCAAATCCCATGTCAACTGATCAAAATACGGCCGAGTGATTGACCAAAACCTCTAAAAATTATACTTTTTTGTGAGCTTTGACCCAATAAAAAGACTCAAAATGGGCAAATCCAATTTTTTTGTATGTCAGTGTGTTTGACACGTGAAAAATTTATATTTTTGCTAATTTTCATATTGATTGCTGGAAATATGATCGCACAGGAGTCTAAAATATACATTTTGGGGTTGTTTTACCTCCGACCCCATAAAATCCTCAGAAAAACCTATATCAAAAAAATGAAAAAAATCCAGGCGTATTGAAGCAAAGTATAGCTTCACCAAGTTTCAAGTCAAACTACCGAGAAATGTAGGAATGGCGATCGATTGAATAGTGTTTGGAGGAAAAAACGAAAGAAGAAGATACAATAGAAAACAACAGTATGTCTCTCATTTTGTTTTTGTTTTTTACTTACATGGTCAGTCATTTCAAGTTCGTAATAACATAAGAAGGATAAAATTACTAAAATTTATCCACAAACTGAAATTTGGTTAATATTAAAACTCAACTTACAATAAATTTCTTAAACTTCAAAATTAAAATATCTGTATCAGAACGCAGTCACTTGGCGTGTTCTTATACAAGGTATTTATTATAAATCTGGGATTCGTAGATTGTCATCATCTTTGGCTCAGGAAAGTTAAAACTACTGCAATTGAGGAACATTGACTGAAGGGCTATGGAAAACCAATCGCGTTAAATCATTCCAAAATATAAATGCCGTGCATTACGGAAACTGTACTAATTTAGAAACTTTATATTAACCAAACACAATGGTTAAATACACAAACTGAAGTGAACTATACTTCACAAATAATGAGAAGAAGACTACACAATAGAACACCTCAGTAGCTCTGACTGATATTTCTATTTGTGTTCGGGATCTATTACAAACACTTCTTCACTTTGGAATAAACATCCACTATTTCTTGGAGTACTGCTACAGTTTGGCGTAAATGTTTCCGAAAAACTTTAGGAATTGGGTTACACAATATGGTCACGTGATATCTGAAATCATGGAAGTTAACTGAAGTGTTGCTGGTTTAAAATGGTGTGATCTATTTTGTCTCTGAGGATATATACAGTAAATGTAATAGGACCCTACGTGGACGTTCTGTAAAATTATTGATAACTGTAGGAATAATTTACTACGTAATGCATATATACAATAATGTTTATTAAAACGGTCAACACTGTAAATTATTATCTGAAAAAAATATATGTAGCGTTGTATCTTATGTTTTTATTAGATAAAATCATGGCTGTTATTTCGATATATACACTGTTCATATATTTACATATCCTATAAACTGATTTACGATATTGACAGATATTGATATTAATAATCCTTTAGTTTTCGACGATTAAAATTAAATATTATTTTTTCTTCTTACACACAAAAAAGAAATATTGTTTCTTCCGTATACAAATAACAGTCTAAGAAATAAAACCACCTATATAAAGCTTTCTTATGAATAATTATGCTGTAATTTATTCTTGGAGTGCTTTAGGAGTATCATAATTTTTATTAAGAATATTTGTTGTTTGCTTAAGTCTTCGGACTTACAACGCTAGAAAGCGGTTTTCGATACCCGTGGTGGGCAGAGCACAGATAGTCCACTGTGTAGCTTTTGCTTAAGAAGAAGTAAAACAATAATATCGAAAAATAAACAATACAGGAATATAAAATAGATATTTGTGTGATATAAGTAGACAAAAAGATATTCAGTATACAGTAAGGTAGACAAAAGTAAAAATGTATATAAAAAGAAAGAATAGTTAAAAATATACAAAAAGATAAGCACTAAACTGTATAAATGAAGAAACAAATAACCTTTGCCAATCTGTCTTGTAAAGGAGTCACACAATAGATAATACGTAAAAAGCGCCATCTATTGTATCAGAAACCAGATTAGAGTGAACAATTGCATAACACATTCGTGATTTTCTGTATAGGCGTACAGGTAATTCCACTCTGTATCTTTTACATAATAAGTGCATTTACAGTACAAATTAGTCTAGATCTGGAGAGGCAGTGTCTCAACTCGCCAAGTGCAATCTTGGCTCAGCAGTTTCTCGTCATACATACATGGTTGAGATATTTCTGGTAGCGTGCTCTACTCTATATTGGCGGCACACTTCACAAGCTCGTGGCATTAGCGCAATGATTTTAATTCATCCATGGGAAGGAGCTAGATGGAAAGTTTACTCCAGGGAACCTTCTAAGTACATTCAGTAAAACAACATAAAATAAATGATACAGAATAGAAGTATCATGTCAGCAAGGTCCATATAATTAAGTGTATGCAAAACAGAACTGGATGTATTTTAAATTGAGAAAATACCAGGAAAGATTTACCCTTCCGTGTTCAAACTAATTGTACGTGATACGTTAATGATGAAACAAAAATAAAGACTTTTGTATTTAAATGTGGTGAAAACAAAAGAATGCTAGTTAAAATATGGACATCTCAGCTGTACGACATTTCTAAATTAACGTACGAATATCTAAGAGATTGATACTATGTGCCTCATCTAACGTACGTATATCTAAGAGATTGATACTATGTGCCTCGTCTAACGTATGTATATCTAAGAGATTTATACTATGTGCCTCATCTAACGTACGTATATCTAAGAGATTGATACTATGTGCCTCGTCTTTCGACATGGGTAGTTTGGTTAACTTTACTTGGTTATAGAAAGAATGTATATAAAGATAATTGATCACTCTGCTGAGACCCGAGTGTTCAGTTTCTGCTTCTTAGTGTTTCCTTTTTCACAGCTCATGAATTTTTTGCGAACTGTGTGAACATCAGTGGTATTAATCACCAACCACAGACTCGTGCCATTCGCAGTTCCTAGTGGCCTTTTCACTTGCGGGAATTGACATCGTAACCTAAGCAGTGCCAGCCGCTGTACATGGCTTGTTTATATGTTTATATGGCCGTCGTTCCACTATCAAGGCACGGAGATTATGTACGTATGAAACGTCTAGTACAAAGTCAAACATTACAAATGGTGTTTGTATAATGACAACTGGTTCCCTAACAAAGTTAAAATTCATTAGCAAATAAAAGCATTGGTTCAAAGTAAGAAGCTAAATTTGAAGTTTCTGCAATGAATTATATTTAGAAAATAGTTAAGCTTTCGATAGCTTAGCCATTAGAGCAAATAAAATAAACACATTTTACAACTAAATCAGTGCAAACGCTTTCAAAAAGACGTACGAGTTTTTAGACTTTACAGACTGGAGGACTCAAACCATGTTTACAAAAAAAAGACCCGAATAATAACACTCCAGGATAAATTATTATATTCAAACTCGACGTATCCGACTAATAGCACTCCAGAATAAATTATTATATTCAAACTCGATGTATCCGACTAATAACACTCCAGCATAAATTATTATATTCAAACTCGACGTATCCGACTAATAACACTCCAGGATAAATTATTACATTCAAACTCGATGTGTCCGACTAATAACACTCCAGAATAAATTATTATATTCAAACTCGATGTATCCGACTAATAACACTCCAGGATAAATTATTATATTCAAACTCGATGTATCCGACTAATAACACTCCAGAA